>NW_026570283.1:600000-874946 GCF_019649055.1 Paramacrobiotus metropolitanus
CGACTGTGTTGAGCTTAATGCGGTAACAGGCTCATCGTCATCTGATATTAATTCTTCATCAGATTTGATTTCGCCCTGGGCACGCCTGACCTTTTTTCGGTTTTGGCAATTCGCCTTCTGCAAACTCTGCTTGACCGTCTGAACGCAACGTCCGTCCTCCGGCTTTTTTTTAATATGTCTGCTTCTGTATACGGAAAAGTCTGTGTAGCAGCTTTCGAACTTGAAGCTACAGTTATTGAACTTGCGACAGGCTTATCTGCTGCTGCAGTTGCAACTGACTTATCTGCTTTCTTAGTTAGCGGTTGCGTTGATTTACCGCTCTTGTCGGACATTAACGTCGACAATTATTTAACCAAGAATAGCATTACAAATAATGTTGGATTGCGCCTGGTGCAGCATGTATCCCAACACGACATTAGCAGTCAAACTACCAGCAGATAAGAGAATTAACAGTTGAGTTGACCACGAGCAACAGCTCATCAACTTTCTGATCGGTGCTACTATACAGTTCAAAACTTTACACATTTTGAACAAAAGCAACAACCAAATATTGTACGATATGCGATTCTTGTACGAATATTACATTCAAAAGAACTATCCGCTGAATAACGGAATCACATACCCAAAGCCGCTTCCACCGCCTTTAAACGTTCATTACAGGTGTCGTAAAGATGGGTATAAAATGGATCAATAACGGGAGCCGTCATATCGACTGAGAACAGAAAGGTCACCGGGCTATTACGGTTGCTAAACGCATCCACCCAGGAGCGCCATAATATATGATCGTTTCTCCTTCATTATACGTAACGGAGAATACCGCCAAATCCCATCAATGATCTTTACTGTAGCCGCACACGATAGATAATGATTCGCTCAATCACAACTTCATCATGGCGCTGAGAAATCAGCATAGAAAACAGACGTCTTTAGACACAGATAGCTACGTGAAGATAGTTCACAACAATTGCATAAACGCCGGATTACGCCGGTGAGCAACACTGTATACATGACTATGCGTCACACAGCACATGACATAAGAGGCATTCCCATGCATCAGCAGCGACTGATATTTGCCGGTAGACAGTTGGAGGACCATTTTACCTTAGCGGATTACGGTATTACCGCGCATGCAACACTCCATCTTGTTCTACGTCTAAGGGGATGTTAATTTTGATAATCGTAATAATACAGAGTTGGTCATCGGGTGCGAAAGAATTCTAAGTCAAATCCGCGGCTGGGTGTTAATTTTTATTGGTTTCGTTGCCCAGTTATGAAGTCAACAGCACTCACAATTGTGGATTTAATGATTCTGAAATTTGTTCGCCATACTTTTTGATATTCATTATTGCGCTTCAGTGGGTAATCACTGTTTCATTCTTAATAAACAACTGTTTGCACTATTACTTGCTTAAGAAAAGCGCAAGCGTTGTTTCAGTTGCCGTTTAGCTAGCGGAATAGATTTCGTATGACTAACAGCCAGAAAGGATTGATTCAGCGCCGTACTCAAGGTGTTAGAAACAAGATATATACGGCCTAATGCTTTATATATATATTTACGGTGACACGGTCTAGTACTTTATTAAGTATTACCGTTTTCTAGATATTTCAAAGGTAAACTAAAATTCATATAAATTACAACCAGCAAGCCGTAACAGCGGAGCACTGCCCCTGGCATCCAGTGCTGGGCAGGCTTACAGCAAGTGTACAGTCTTGGCGAGGAGTTGAGGGTGTGAGAGAGACTCCGTCAGGATAGTCAGGCTATGGACGCCTTTGTACTATCGGGAGTGTACGCGTGAGCCAGCACTATATCGTCAGGCACTACTATTGTATAGAGCCATTCCCACTGTTATACGGCATTGCGAGCCATAGCACGGCAGCGTATGTGCTTGTACGAGTTTACTCGTGCAGTGCACTACGTACAACTCGTACATCAGCCATTCTCATTGCAGGCATAGTACTTTGCAGCATAGCCAGCACAGACTGTTCATTCAGTCTGCACAGCCAGTCGGAGATTATGTGATTTTCATGCCAGCCAGATCTCCCTGTGTCATAGTGTGATTGATGTTATATATTTTTGGTGATTTTATGGTGATGGGAAGGCAGTAAATACCAGTATTTACGTCTTCCCGTTCTCTCCTGTATTTTCGGTGTAGATATAGGGAGTAGGCCCTCACGTAGATCACGGCCTACATTGCATGGTAGCAGACGTGACGTTTTACGGAAGATCAGCGAGTGGAGTCCGCCCCTCCGGATTCTGCGCGTCATCACAGACGTCCGTCATCCCCTGGTGCGCGAAAGACCGCTAAAACCGGTCACCAGGTTCAGCGAGGAGCAGCTCAAGGATCGTGAGGTACTAAGACGGAGAATAAGGCAAACCAACTTTCATTTTCTCTTCATTCTAATCTAACCATCAGTACGACAGGGTTCACCTGTGTACTGTCTGGTAAATTTAAATTTTCCATCCAGCCATATATACCACATTTAATTTGTGTAAGCCAGAATACACAGCCACGTGTCATTCAGCATTCTTCCCAAAACTCAGTTGTCAGCCCTCCCCTGATTTTTGTCAGATCTCTTATCAGTACGACCAGTAAAAAATTCAGTCAGTTAAATTCAGCAAACTTCAGCCATTAATTCAGTGTAATTCTGTCTGGGAAGTAGACTGTTTACCAGCCAGCCAAATTGAGAGTCGTGTGCAAAAACACAATTCCTTCAGCCAGCAAAATCAGCTCATTTTCAGCAGTGAAATAAGCCAGTTTCTACCAGCCAAATCTCAGTGCGATTATTCGAAAGGTTACCATCTTTCGAATATTTGCACACGCACCGCATAACCAGCCAGACCGTCAACCCGGATACGCCGATCAGCATTGAAGATTTTCAGCGCTGATAACGAAGCCAGCAAGCCAGCTTTTGTTCTCGGCTCGCTCGAGAACAATAGCCACTGACAGTCAGTGCACTCAGAGACGCAGCGTAGAGAGGAAATTTTCGAACTCTCGTTTGAAAACATCTTCTTACGCAATAGCCAGACAGCATCCAGGCAAGCAAAACCGCGCATTTTTAAACGCTGTTCATTGCATTTAGCAGCGTTTGAATTTGCAGCCATTTCAGAATCACCGTTTAATTCTTGTTCTAATCAGCCAAAAATCAGACAATTTAATTCTGAATATTACAGTATTGTTCCTATCACGCCAGTAAAAATGTTCAGAAAATTACGAGAAACTCTTTCACCGTATGCGAAGGCAGTCATGACTCAGCCAGCTGAAACTGATACCAGTGACCATGAAGCGCTTTCTAGTGAGCCAGAAATACCGGCACAAGAACGCGTGTCAAGGTCAAAGGCACAAAAACTGAAGACAAGTGGGCATAACGTCCCATATCACACCCTCGAAAGTGTAAGCCAGCAACAAGTATTCGCCAGAAGCACCAAGACGGCTCGTTTTCCAGGACGTGCCGCCGATGGTGTGAATCAGCAACCATTGAATGACTTCCAGGCAGATGATGCTGACTCCATTCTTGGAGATGAGTATCATCACCAAGAAATCAGTGACATGTCCCAGTCCGAGGAAGAACATGAAAAGTCAGAAGAAAACCCTCCAGTACAACCAAACAGTCATCAGTCTCCCCCATCAACTGATCAGGCAGAATTTCATACCCCACCAGAGCCAGAACAAGACCCAGACCCACAGCAGGAAGTTCACCGACTGCGTGAGTTGTGGGCCAAGGCAAAAATCGAATCTTTTAAGGATAAAGGCCAGTTAAACTCCGCAGCAGCCAAAATCGAAGAATTAGCCAGACTTGTGAAACGCCAAGAAGAAGTCATCAACTTCCAGAAAATGCATATCGATAATAAAGCCAGCACTACCCAGACCAATGCCGACACTGAAAAGGCACTCCAGGAGTCTTACCTGGAAAGGCAGCAAATACAGGAAAGGGCTGAGTATGCCCATCAGCAGGTGCGACAAGAGGCACAAAAACGCATTCAGGCAGAAGCACAAAAGGCACAAATCCTTCAGGAAGAACTGAATCATTACCGAGATCGGTATAATCACTACAAAGGCAGATGTGGGGAACTTGAGGCATGCTTGATCGAGGAACCTTCCTCTTGTCAGCCAGCCCCTCCCCCACCAACCACCCGTAATCAGAGACAACAGCCACGTCGGGATGAGTTACCGGAAGTGATGGAGATCCCACGGGATGCCCCCACTAACCGTAACCCTCCTCGACGCCGTAAGCCAGAACATCGTGACCATGTCCAGTTCACAGTTACTGAGCCAGATGATACCACAGGCAAGTCCCAAACAGGTCCAAGTGTGGTAACCCCACAACTGGATGTAGGCAGTCTTATTGGTAAGGTACTGGAGGCACATACACTGGGCCTTGCTCAGTTGTTACCAAAAGTAGCCAGTACAAAAAGCCAGAACTCATTCGTCCCCAAATATAAAGGCAGTAAGGACAGTGTTGAGGGCTTCCTCAACATGTTCGAACTCGCCAAAGAAGCAGGAAACTGGGATGACAAGGAGACACTGAATCGGTTCGCTGGTGCTCTCCAAGATGAGGCAGCGACATGGTTCAGTGGCATCATGGCATCATCAACTCCCTTAGCCAGTTATACCGAAGCCAGGAAGAGATTGTTGGAACGCTTCGGCGATCCCGACAAGAAATTCCACGCCCTCCAGGAACTCATGACTCGGAAATATGACCCAGCCACTGAAAGTATTGAGAAATACTTTCAGTCGATGGCGTCATTATCAGATCGAAGTGGCAAAAACGAACCAGAATACCTTGCCTCGTGCTTGTTAAGGGGATTGGAAACAGCCCCTGAACTGCACAAGAACCTCGCAGTTATGAAGCCAAAAACACCCATGGAGTTTCTCCAGAACGGCAGGTATCTGAAGTCGTTGCAGCTCGACGATTTGGATACTCAGACTAAAGGCAGCACTGCTAAAGTGTCATATGTCCAGGCAGTAAAATCGCAACCACAGCGAGACAGCAATCGCGGTCGCAGCCCTGGTCGTCAGCCGACGTCCAGTGGTAATGGCAACCGCCCAGGCAGAAACAAATCTCCACAGCGTAATGCCGAAGGCAGTGATGCACCACGAGAAAGCATTGACTACTGCAAATGGTGCTGCATTGAAGGGCACAATTCGGAGTCATGCACACAGGCAGGTAAAGCACCAGAAGACAATCCAGTTTATCAGAAATACCATTGGCCAGACGGAACACGCAGATCTCGTAAGGAATGGGAAGAAGCCAAGGCACGTCGTGAACGACGACGCTCTCAGAGCCCACCCAGAGGAAATGATAGGCCTAATAATCAGAACAACAGAAGCCAAAACAATACAGGCAATGGTCAACGTGTAGGTGGTCAGGCCCGGCCAGCCCGCCGCCCTGGATCGTCAGCACGCCCATTCCAGTCCAACCGTTTCAGCGAACTATCAGAAGACAGTGATGACTCAGATCAGGAAACACAGCTTGGAAATGTCAGTGACAGTTAGGCAGAAGATGATTTAAAAGAGTAAGGACAGCAGCAACCGGCACTGCTGTCCCCCGTCCCAAGAAACCGCCGGATAAGCCAGTCACTACAAAGCCTGCAAAGCATAAGCCATCCACAAAACCAGTGACAAGTAGCCATGCTTGTCATACGGTAACTGTGGAACCACAGCCATTCATACCTATCAGTAACCCACGGCTAGTAAACGTAAACGAGCTCCTTTCTCGTGTGAGATTGGAGATCATTCCAGAACTATCAGCCGAAAACCCAGAACAGCCAAAACAAAAAGCCAGCGTAAACCTTCGCGGTTTCACCGTGAACGATTGCCAATGTGGCGTCGACACAAACCCAGTTGTACATCATTGTCGGATAGGCAGCAACGATGAGCCAGGTAAAGCACCGACGTTAACTGTACCAGTTACAATCGGTTCAGCCATTGTGCATGCACTGGTCGATACCGGGGCGGAAACGTCCCTGGTGTCTGATCAGCTGTGTCGCCAGCACAACCTTCATCAGAAGCCATTAACAAAACCAATGCATATCAGAGGCATAGGAGGAATTTGCAATTTCTCCGTCACCCATTATGCCAGTGTTCCCATACAGATCAACGGCAACGTAGTGCTTCACAGCATGTACGTTGAGCCGCCATGCAGAGACAGTGTGCACCTTCTCATAGGCCAGGATTTCCTAGAAAACGCCGTGATGGTGGCCGACTGTGGTAAAGTCACCCACCTCCGGTCAGAAAATAAAAGCGTACGCCCTCGTAAGCCCATAAATCAGTCCGATCCAGCCGTATTTGCTGCATTGGAAATAAATCATTCCAGTCCGGCCATATCTGCCGCACCGGAAATAAAGCCAGCTAGGAATCCCTTAGTGACGTCTTACCCCATACCAGTGGCAACTGCGTTGCCACTGGATGCAAATCAAAAAGAAAGGGGAAGTCTCACTACAGAACCATGTGCACACTCTCAGCAGCGATAAGCCAGAAAACTATAAGCCAGTTCCAAAGCCAAGATTCTCAAAACTACTCAAGCCAAAAATCCATAAGCCAGATAACAAATCAGAACAAAGCCAGCACGACAAGCAGGTAGATCTTTGGTTGCGATACCAGGTCTACGTAAGGCAGATGAAAGAGTTGACACTCTACCAACAGGAAACTAAGAAGCTTTATGAAGGCATCCTAACCAGTTTAAGCCAGCACAAACTTAAAGGCATTAAAGCATCACGTGGAAAACGGATTGTAAAATATCGCCAGCACAAAATCCATGATGATATTGTATCTGAATACAATCTCATGGAGAAAGAACGCAGAACCATCAGTAAAGCATTCAAGGCAAAGCAAATGGATAAACCAGATTTCCTCAGGACTCCCATTACAGTCGTTTATAAGTGGCCATACCAGAAATTTATCGGTTTTGATCCAGCCATTTTTGGTTCATTTAATTATGAGCCAATAAACCAGGCTAAGGCCAGCAGACCGCCAATGCGAGTCAATAAGCATGTGTTATTTGATGAAAATCTTTTACACATTCGCTTCTTTGACAAGCACAAGCCAGTCCCACTAAAGCCAGTTAAAAATCTCAGTCCAATTAAAGGGATATTACCGTTGAAGAAGTTATATCAGAGTAAGCCAGATAATCGCCAAATCGATAAGCCGGTTACATACAGCCAGATACTTGAAACCTTTGTCCATCAGCCACAGGAGACGATAGTCTATAAGCCAGTTGTCGATAATCGTGCTTCTTATTATTGTCCCCTTGAGCCAGAAAAATACCCAGAACAATTTCCTGATTTATTTCCAGCTCAAGAGCCAGTTGATATTAAGCCAGATACTACAGCAGAAATTAAATCAGAACAAACTAAGCCAGGTACTATAAATTTGAAGAAACTCTTGGAAAAATTTAAGAAACCATATGTCTTACGCATACAGTCAGCTTTTGATAATTCCTCAGTTAAAAAGCCAGAAATTCTACAGCAGCCAGAAGTTGTACAACAACAACTGGTTGAAGTGGAATCGCAACATAAGCCAGTCCAAATCAGTTTACTTGATGAGCCAATAATCGCCACATGCGACCAACCATGTTTACAGCCAGAAACTACATTGCACAGTACATCGCATGGTAGTTCGCGTGACGTAACAGTACTCCGCAATCAGAACCACAAAATGAGGAAGTGCCAAACAGCACTGACCAGCCCAAGCCAGATACAACTCCAGATGCTCAGCCAGAATACGAACTACCAGATATCGTTGACAACGATGTCTTGGAAAAGCCAGAAGCCGAATTCAGAATCAGAATGCGGAAAGTATACGCCAGTGAAAACTTTATCATTGATCCAGGATATAATTGGGTATCAGCCAAAGCACACGATAAGGCACGTATCACCGACGATGAACTGTACATGTTCTCGCCAAATCCAGCCCTATATTCGGCAGCTAAACTACTCCCTCTCCAGGGATTAGTGAAGCCAAAATCCAGCCAGTTCGATATGTATGTGGTCAACTTCTCTAACCAGAGGCGTGTGATCAAGAAAGGCACTTGGATAGGCATATTGGAAGAATACGAAGAGGTTGATTCAATTGCCCACCTCTTCAGCACGAAAATCAGCGATCGTACGCCAGAAGAACAGGCAGAAATAAAGCAACAGATAAGCCAGTTGAATTTCAATTCTGATTTAAAGCCAGAGGAAAAACAGGCATTCATCGATTTGCTTATGGAGTTCGGGGATTTATTCCCAACTTCAAAGCATCTCTATGGTGTAAAGCCAGAAACAGTA
Organism: Paramacrobiotus metropolitanus; assembly: GCF_019649055.1. Lineage (NCBI taxonomy): Eukaryota > Metazoa > Tardigrada > Eutardigrada > Parachela > Macrobiotidae > Paramacrobiotus > Paramacrobiotus metropolitanus. The sequence goes on from NW_026570283.1 coordinate 608,267, forward strand.
TCCCACGTCATCGACACCGGTGACGCTAAGCCAGTAAAAAGTCACCACACCGAACGTCGTGGCGAGGAAGGCAGTTAATCGCAGAGCATATCAAGGATATGCTCGAAAAAGGCATTATCAGACCGAGCAAAAGCAACTGGTCTTTCCCAGTTGTCTTAGCCAGCAAAAAGAATCCAGACGGCAGCATTGGTACCAGGTTTTGTGTCAACTATATCAAGTTGAACAACCTGACCAAGAAAAACAATTATCCCTTGCCAAACGCAGACGAACTCCTTGATGCAGTATCAGAGAACAAGTATTATTTTACGTTCGATTGTTCGTCTGGGTTTTGGCAGATTCCCATGCATCCCGATTCAGTAGAAAAAACGGCATTTACAACCCAAGATGGATTGTACGAGTTCGTACGAATGCCTTTCGGCGGTTGCAACGGACCCGCTACCTTCCAAGCAGCCATGGACAAAACTTTAGCCAGAGTACGTCATTTAGGTATCTTCGCGTACCGAGACGACATCATTGTGGCAGCTAAAACCTTTGCAGAGGCATTGATGAAAGTCAGAGCACTGTTCGAGTGTCTCCGGGAAACTGGATTCACTCTGAAGCCATCGAAATGCCACATTGCCAAGCCAGAACTCCATTTTCTTGGTCATATTCTCAGTGAAAAAGGCATAACTACAGATCCAGGCAAAATCACAGCCATCCAGAACTACCCTCAGCCCACTAACGAGAGAGAGATGCGCTCTTTCCTCGGTTTAGCCAACTACTACAGGAAGTTTGTGAAGGGATACGCTTCCCTTACACAACACCTGTACAATCTTCTGTCGAAAGACAAGGATGTAGCCAGAGACTGGAAGCCAGAACATACCGCAGAATTTAAAGCCATTAAACAGGCACTCACAACCACCCCCGTATTAGCCAGATTCGATCCAGCAAAACGGGCAGTCATCGAATGCGATGCATCCACAGTAGGCATTGGAGCCGTCCTGCAACAGGATGGACATCCAGTTGCATATGCCAGTCGTTTACTGACAGACGCAGAGACCAGATACGCCATTACTGAACTTGAGTGTTTGGCAGTGGTGTATGCGATCTCGAAATTCAGGCATTTCATCGAATTCGGAGAGTTCACAGTTCGGACAGACCACCAAGCACTAGCAAACCTCATTCGTACAGCCAGTAATCGACAAGGCATGAATCCACGCTTAACTCGTTGGGCATTGCAACTAGGCAGTCACCACATCAACATTGAATATAAGCCAGGGCGTTTCTGCCACAACGCAGATGCGCTCAGCAGACATCCAGTCGATCCAGCGATACCAGAAGAGGAGTGGGATGACCACTTTAGCACGCCAGTTGTACGAATGGTTACAGTCAGCCATGCCAGTGACTTTCAGGAAGCCACCAGTGTTGGGTTGGTACGTGTTACTGATCCACAGTACGCCACTGGTAAAGGCAACGAAACAGACGTTGATATCAGTACTACTACTGTATCAGAAGCCAGTCAGACTCAGAACACTCAGCCAGTCAAAATCGCACAGCCAGTAGCTGACGAGGATGATGAAGGAAACTTCAACTTCCTTCGAAGCGAACAACTTAACGATCCAGCTCTAGAGAAGATCATTCTCTATCTGGAAGATAAGTCAGAAAGCCAGGAACTCCAAACCAATTATCGCCAGTTTGAACTACACCATGGTGTCTTGTACCGTCGCAGTGAGAAGGACGATCGTCTTAACCGTCGATTTGTCGTTCCCAGGCACTGGAGAGTTGACATCATGCGCGCTTTGCATGATTCTCCAGCAGGCGGTCATCTAGGCATTCAGAAAACCAGCCATGTAATTTCAGCCAGATATTTTTGGGAAAATATGACCAGTGACATTTATCAGTACATTAAGCAGTGTCAGAAATGCCAGTTTCGAAAAGTGCCACGCAAGGCACTGCCAGGCAAACTTCAGCAAGTTAAAACTGGTGAGCCATTCTTCCGTATTCAGGTGGATCTCAAAGGTCCACTGAAAGTCAGCAAAAAAGGCAACAACACCATCGCAGTTGCGATTGATCAGTTAACCAAGTTCGTTATTGCCAAAGCCATCCCCGACCAAAAGGCAGAAACAGTAGCAGATTTTCTTTTTGCACGATGTGATATTGCCGTATGGCGCACCTTTTATCATTAACACCGATAGAGGCAGTCATTTTCTGAACGCCATCACAAAAAAGCTGAAAATTAAACATCATTTTGGTACGGCATACCACCCACAAGGCAGAGGACTTGTTGAAAGACAGATGCAGTGCATAGGCGACGGTCTTTCCATGCTTGCAGGCAGAGCCAATGAGAAGCGTTGGGATGAATTTCTTCCGTTTCTCGTTGCAGCGTACAATCGTACTGTTCAGAAAACCATCCGGCATTCACCTTTTTACATGTTGTACGCCAGTGAACAGTCACCCAGGTGACACCATCACTCAGACCAACTTGCCAGATGATTATGACAGCATTGACGACTACTTGGAGAAATTCAAGTATCGTTTGAATGTTGCTCATGATGCAGCCAGAGCATACATCGACGAAGACTTTCAGCGAAAGGCAGAAACCTACAATCAGAACAAAGAAAAGCCAGATTTTACCGTAGGCAGTTTAGTAAACCTCAGGCAGGAGCAGAAGAAAGGCGAATGTAAGGACCTTCGTTTTAAATACGACGGCCCTTTCGAAGTCGTCAAATTTCCATCAGAAAACGAAGTAGCCATTATTCGACGTGATTACCCGTATGACTCAGATGTCGTCGCTATCGATCGTCTGAAGTCGTACACGCCAGAAAACCCGGAGTTCAGTAAGCCAATTAAAACCCGAATTATCCTCAGTGATATCGATAACGCGAAACAACTGAAGGCATCTAAAACCAAGCGTGATAAAAATAAACAGCCAATTTCACCCAGTAAACCAACAACAGGACTGTTAAAAGTCAAGTTGAAGGTTCCGAAGAAGCCAGATGAAAACGCCAGTCCAACTGTTACATATGCAGATAACACTGCAGATCAGCCAGCCAGTGACTCTAGTACTGATTCGGGACTTACAGCCCAAACCAGTACGAGCTCCGAAGCCAAATCAACCAGTGGAGAGTCGTCTCCACAGCCAGCAGTTAAACCCAGAAAATCTTCGAATCGAAAATCGAAGAAAGCCAGTCCTGACACAGATTCGTCGGAATCGTCTAGCGATTCTGATGGAACTTGGACAATTACCGCCAACAGCAAAGGCAAAGTCAAAATCAAACGGCATCGTCAGACGCCGAATGATCTTTTGACTCAACCCCTTGATTCAGAAACCGATGCAGAGGACGCAGATCTCATTGAGAAACTTACTCGTCCAAAGCGTCGTAAACCACGTTTTCCTAAAGCCAGTTAATCAGTTACCGACCTAATCAGAACTCCATAGACTGCACTGCACAGCGGAAAAATAACACATTGCATGGTAGCTATGCAGTCTAGCCAGTCCACTCATGTAAGCAGCCAGTTCCACTAATTCCCGCATTTTAGGGAATTTTGAATTTTTGTTTGGTAGCCAGATCAACAATCAGTGTTTTATGAGTACGTGTAGCCAGCCAACCAATTTGTCTGTAATTCGCTATTAATTTAGTGAATTATTTACAAATTTAGCCATTTTTCTTTCAGCCATCACTACTTGCCAGTCCCATTGCATTTGTGCATCCTTCAGACCAATCCTCAAGATACATCGCAATACATTGCATGTGTAATGTAACGTAATACATTGCATGCATACAGTGCATGGTCGTTTACATTGCATGGTAGCCAGTGCAACAATTTTTCAACACAGCCAGTTCTACAGTTTGCGATCAAGAAGTGAATTTAGTACCAGCAACGAATTGAGGGATTCGCGGCAGGCGCTTCTCACTTCTTCACGCAGTAACTCCAATCAGTCTAATACAGCCATTAAAACCTTGTGAGCAGATACGGCTCACAGGGATGGATTCTCCATGAGCAGATGCGGCTCATGAGAGTGGATGGACCATGGAAAGGATGAATTGGATTCCCCCATGGACCACCGGTATTTTGTTTTTTTTAATTGCCATAATTCCTGTTTTTGGTAAATTAATTTAAATTCCTTTCATTTCGATGGATTTTTCTTTTCATTAATTTTAAGGCAATAAGCCAAATTTTCCAGCCCTTAAGGCCATGTTGTATTTTTGTGTTCTTATTGTAAGGCACAGGAAAGGCATTCAATATTCATAAACTAACCATACAAAATCATTTGTGTAAGCCAATCGTACTTTGATCAGTTCTACCAGTTATAACCAGTCTTTACCGTTTCGCCATGGTAAATTATGAGCCAAAAACTACTCCTAAACAGGCAAACCAGAGGCAAGATACGCGCTCAATACTCAAGCGGTGGTGAACGGTCGAGAAGTGGTTGAGTTTGAGAATCAATGTGATTTCGGTAACACCGGTTTGCGAGTTGCGAGTGTTGCGAGGAAACGTGAGCGACTTCTGGTGTCAGCCAGTCCTACAGGCAGTGTGTTGATTTCGTTATGGCACAAACTGAACTGAGCAGCGCTATGGCGGAATAGCATACGATCAACTTTCAGACCTACTCAGGACACCACGGGGAAGCAACATCGGTATCTCGTACTCTTGCGTTTCTCGTATTACCAGTGCAATGCCGGGAGATCAGCGGGCCTCGCGAGACCTCGGCACCCCACCCAGTGGCATGAGAGAGACTCCGTCAGGATAGTCAGGCTATGGACGCCTTTGTACTATCGGGAGTGTACGCGTGAGCCAGCACTATATCGTCAGGCACTACTATTGTATAGAGCCATTCCCACTGTTATACGGCATTGCGAGCCATAGCACGGCAGCTTGTACGAGTTTACTCGTGCAGTGCACTACGTACAACTCGTACATCAGCCATTCTCATTGCAGGCATAGTACTTTGCAGCATAGCCAGCACAGACTGTTCATTCAGTCTGCACAGCCAGTCGGAGATTATGTGATTTTCATGCCAGCCAGATCTCCCTGTGTCATAGTGTGATTGATGTTATATATTTTTGGTGATTTTATGGTGATGGGAAGGCAGTAAATACCAGTATTTACGTCTTCCCGTTCTCTCCTGTATTTTCGGTGTAGATATAGGGAGTAGGCCCTCACGTAGATCACGGCCTACATTGCAGGTGCTCAATCACTCTTCGAGATCTATCGTTTGAAATTTATTGGCCCATTCTGTGCGATTTTTCAGCAGCAATTACTCGCATAAACGGCAATGGATAACATGTCGGTGCAGCATTGTTAGCTGCGTGTTAATCCGACATTAGTCATCTCCTGCTTGACCCATTGTCGCCAAAAATTTTTATCCCAGTCTGCTAGCTTTTAAAGCTGAAGTCCCATAGCTTCTAGGCTTCTAGTACCCGGTTTTCCTAGATTTAGTACTTGTAAATGCACGCCTGTATATTCGAATAAGAACTTCAATAATGGCACAGCATTCTGATTATGTAAACTCAAAAACTAAAAATTCGGAACGTTTTACGTCACGAACCGGTGAGCCGCGAACGACGGCAAACGACGGTCGCTAATAGGTACTTGTATCTGTACAGATTTAGCTTTTTTCTGGCCTACCAACGCATAACGCAGTAATCTAGACCGAGGAGAAAGATGGAAGATTCCTTTCGGAATGGGTTTAGTGACTTGAGAAGGTTAACGGGCCACCCGGCTATTGCTCAACGACCTTTCAGCAACAGGATTCGCTGCAGCCCGGTTGCTTAATATTGTCTATATCAGCGCCGTCCAGTGCAGTCTGACAAGTGGATTTTTCTGCTATAAATAAATTCCAAACTGATTGCCATTGATGTCACCAGTTAACATTCATAATCAATTGATCCATTGACTGGAATAATCAATTGATCCATTGAGTGAAATCTAAATAACGGTTCTTTTTACGTATATTCTGCCGTCGTAACTAATATTGTACTCCATACCACGAATCACTGCAAATGGATGTGTCTAATTAGCCAACAATGCCAATATTCTCTAAATCTTCCACTGGTAGCGAGAAAGACGATGGTTACGTCAAGCGACCCATGAATGCCTTCCTGGTATGGTCACGGGGGCAACGCCGCAAATTAGCCCAGGAAAATCCCAAAATGCACAACTCCGAGATCAGCAAGCGCTTAGGTAAGACGAAAGACCTATTAACATGAATACTCTGTGATTTTTTAGATGAAGTTGCGTTTAAATGCATCACTAGCATACCGAAGTTCAACTGCAGTAGTGTGTGGTTCTTGTCCATAACAAAGTTTATGTGATTGTAGTAGCTGATAACTGAATTGGTTTTAATTTGCTGACATAGGTATTCCGTATTTATGTCTGTCGTTTTCTACAGCAACACCCCGATTACAAGTACCGACCACGACGCAAGCCAAAGACCCTGCTGAAGAACGTCCGCCCGCAGTTGCCCACCGGTGTCCCTGTGGTGATCCATATGGACCATATCGTCCTTTCATGTCACAAATGTCGGCCGTAAATGAGATGGGAAAAACTCGCGCTTTCCACCCACACGGCAGTCCATACAGCAGTAATTTCTATCCAGCAGCCAGTCATGAAATGGCTGAACTCCCGGAAAATGCCGCCGTTAATGAGATGGGAAAAGCCCGCGCTTTCAACCCACACAGGAGTCCTTACACCAGTAATTTTTATTCAGCAGCCAGCAATCAAATGGCTAAAATGTCAGAAACTGGCGCCACATTGGCAGCACCATGGTGACCGGGGTGAACGCCGCTGCGGCGGTCAATCCAGCGCTGTATTCACCCCAGTTCTACTATAATCCTGCTGCCATGTCCGCTTATTCACATCCGGGTACGCAGGCCAGCGATGCTGGGGCGCAAGCCAGCAGTGGACATCCGATGGGGGCCAGCACGGCAGCTGCGACCGCAGCCACGAACATCAAGTACGACATGAACGAGAGCCTCCGACGAACGGTGCCATATGTCTTTCCTGGACAGTATCTCGGCGATCGACCATAGGCAGCTCTGGATTATCCGCAAGTGCAGTATGCAGACAAATGTGGCCGGCGTATTCTTCCTGCAATAACGTTTCGAATGGGATTAAAGCATAACTGTGAGATTTAATTAAGCGAACTATTCTTTTTCTGATGGCTTGTACACTCACATCAGCTGCATTTTTTTGAGTGCGCATTATGTTTGATTTGTGGGATTGGTGAAAGAAGCTCTGGCACATCTCTTGTTATGGTGGCATTTTCCTTGTGGATTCCTTTTCTTGGTCACAGCGATTATTCGACGTGTCATCGACATGTTCAGCGTTAATACCGAAAAAAACAGCCGCTTTGTCATCGATTGAAACGATACTTGACATGCCGTCAGGTCGAACTGCCGCACTTAGGACCGTCGATTCCAGTTGACATGGGAATACTGCACTTTCGCAGCAGATTTTAGAGGTTTAGTTACATTTACAGAAATTTTCAACCGTGTTTTGCTGTGTACTTCTGTAAGTAAGTACCGTACTTCGCAGCTGTATTTAAACTCACAATCAGTTGTTTTCCCAAAAACGGTTGAAAAACCGGCTTTTTTGCGTTTTCTGCAACGGCCATTTGATGTACAGCATTGCTTTTAAATCTTTTTCAGTTAAATTAAAGTTTTTTGGCTTTTAAAAAGTCTGCAAGGTTAATAAAACAGTTGGAAAACGTATAATCTGATAGAATCCGTTACGTTTGTATTTGGTTCGATCTGTACTTATTAGTTTCAAGAGTCATCTTCGGCTTCGCCTCAGATGCTCTTGTGGTCTCCAACCATTTCCTTGAAAAATAATTCTTGTTCATTTATTTTTGAAGCCTGGTTTGTGTGTATGTTTTTGCACTGTATGATTAGGCGCTGTTCACTACTTCGGTTAGCTTGATCTAATCAGGAAACATCATTATTCTATAGCTGATCGGTTCATTTTATGTGAAGCAAAATGGTTAGTAACACGACTAATAATCGCAGAGCGGCCAGAGGTGCTAAGTTTCTAATAATTCTGCTTCGCTACTTCTTAAAGAAAGGTACGTGGAAACCAATTTTGATCGAGGACAATAATACCCTTTGTTCAGTAACCAGTATTCTTGATCGGTAGATACAGTAGTGTGAATTTTTGGATAATTCCATTCATTCAGTCGGCTGCAATAAGGAGTGTGTAGTGATAACGAGCAACAGAGATCACGTGTCCTAATCACCGAACATTAGTAACCGCAATGGCGGGTCCGTAATTTCCGTTTACGCAGCAGCCCTGATTAGGGGTCCCTAAACACTGGTATGACCTGTGGGTTGGCTCTTTCTGAATTTCGATTGTTTCCGGATAACTGTTTCCAAAAAAGTTTTTGACAGAGATTTTAAGCATCTAATGGCGTTTGCATTTTGCGTTTTTAGTACGTACATGGGATGTCGTTCTACCCGGTACTAGGTAGTTAAAAATTTTTGTTTATTGGCAATCGCCACCAACAAAACAAAAACTAGCCCTCGCGGTCACACTGTTTGTGGTAAGGGGTTGTAAGGCCGGTGGTAAATTGAGGATCTCGGACCATGGCGACCATTCCTTTTATTTAGTAGGATTGGTCGGCGGATAGACATGCCAGCTTCTGCACAGTTCTGTTCGTTTGACAGCTGGAGCATTAGCGTTCTGCTGGACAATGATAACGGTTCTGCTCTTATCAGCTGGTCTAAGCCAGTAACGCTAAGATAATACCCCTTCCCTGTTCAGCTTCCGTTCACTCTACAGGCCTGATCGACGGTCAGTGTCGGCCTTTGCGCGGTTCTGTTCATTCGGCAGCTCAAGAACTTTGTTAGCATCGAACAGTGGGTACTGGGCAAGGGTTCCGTTGGGTTCCGTTCTCATATGCCGGTCTGGTCCGTGAGTTTTTCATTGTATAGGAAAACTCACGGTCAGTAAACTTTCGCTTGCAAACTATGGTTAGACACTGCCTGTTTTTTCACTACCACCGAGTGGACGAAGTGCGAATTCGTCTCTACGTGATATGTAAAGGAACTATGCAGGTAAATAGGAATAATCTCAAATATCCCAAATTTGCATGAACACGCGTGAGTATAGTATGAGTATTAAGATCGTTTTACACCGAAACCACTTTTTTGGTACTTAACTAAATTTTAAATTTTATGGTTATTGCAGATCTAAGTGTTTTGTGATGCACAGAGAACAATGTATGAGTACGTGGAAAAGCTAAAAAGTTCCAGTGCAAAAGCGCTTTCCGGTTCCGTAAACCAGAAGAAAATTTCTTCGCTTTAGAGCGTTTTGTTGAAACGTGACAAAGTTGAAAAATTTTCGAAGTTTAATTGGAAGTACAGTTTTTTTATTACATTTTTTTTATTACACTACATACTCTGCATTTGAATATTAGCTACCCCACGCAGCAGTGTTTTATGTAAAAGGTCTTTCAAGGTCACCTTGAACTGAGGCCTGTACCGAAACCGGCATCCGGGCGATGGTCCAGGGCAGATATTTTTGAAAACAAAATGCATGTGGGACCCTTTTGGGACATGCTGAGTTTAATGGTGAAATCGGTTTTTTAGTTTGTTTAGCGGTTTTTTCAAGCCAAGCTCCACGGGGCGGCCGATCATAATATAGATCTGTTTCCTTGATATAGTCAGTAAGTGCGGTATTGATGCTGTTTTATTTTGATAAGACGGTGTCGACTGTAATCCTAATGTCTGGAAGTCTAATTAAATTTATCAGAACAAGCGCTTCGACACTAGATGACCGGCAGATTACTAACGACGATTTGCTTGTCACCGACCAGCACCTCTTGTCGCTAACGCACACAGAAATATTATTGTGCCCGCGGTTGCACTTTTTGTAGTTTTGGCGGCTATTGCCCAATAAAATAATAAACCTCCAGTTTCACTGCAAAGTTAATAATCTTTTCTGCATCAAGTATTATACCATCAAAAGTCAATTCCAAAAACGAAAGCCACACCACCACCAAGTTTAGCAAAAGAAAAGTTGATGCAATCTTGCGCAGAAAAAGCAAGGAACATACTAAAAATCATTAATAATCAAGGCAATAAGAAATTAAGAAACGTTATTTACTATTATTCCCAAGGCTGTCCTGCATTCTGTATCTTCAGCATCCCCTCTGTCGCAGAACAAGATGAACGGTAGAATGAGCGGTAATACCGTTGTCGGCTAAAGTCTGTCCATCCTCCATCTGTTGACCGGCAAAAATCAGTCGCTGCTGATCCGGAGGAATGCCTTCCATGTCATGAATCCGGCATTTCAACTGGCACACCCAATAGCCCAAATTCACCGCCACGGTGAGTGTCTTCCCCGTCAAGGTCATAACGAAGACAGTGGTATCGGGCACTAAACGCGTCGGATAGATGACGTTCTTCCACAACGCCGGCTTGCTGGCAATCAGATTCTTCACCTCGTCCAGCGTCCAGCGCGCGGCCGGTGAATGCAGGATGCGCAGCACAATCACCAGACAGCAAAGGATCATTCGCCCGCCCAACTCCTTAGGATCGGCGTGGTCGCGGATAAGACGGACAGCTTCCAGGACGGGGATCTGCTCCAGATTGACGCCATCCGGCTGGCACAAGCGCTCCACAAACGCCACCTGCGTCCACAATATAACTCGTCCAATTTCCCAGTTCAACGCCAACTTCATCAGCTCGTACAGGACAAACGGATTGGTTCGGTGTGCGTCGATAGGCAGGGATTCGTGATTCGTTCCGGCCACGTCTAAAATTGTCTGAACGGCTTCCAGACTGTAATCCAATTCGTAGTAAGTGATTTTTCCTTGCTTTCTTGCAGCGAAGATACCACGCGCTTTTGGGGATACGCTAACCTAGGGACGATGCGCGAACGTTCAGGACCTTGACATTCACAACATAGTTCATAAATTTAAAAGATTAAATTTAATTTAAAAAATTAAAATTAAAAAAATATAAAAAATTTATTATTTTAAATTACGAATTATGTGAAACGTAGTGGATTTAACCTCCACAACGAGTATTAACTAGCGAGTGACTAACCAGAATCTGCCGATCGGTCTCTATCTGGCCGTCTCGCATCTTCAGCAGCACCTTATCCGTTCCGTTCCATCCATCCCCATCCTGGATTGCCGGACACTGCGGAATGGTCTTTCGGAAGGCGGTGAGCATTTCTCCCAGCAAGCGCTCCAGCGGCACCCGCATGGTGACGTAACAGTAGGCTTCACGAAAGATACCCAGCTCCTGGCAGCATTCCGAGTACGTCTGACCCTGGATGTCCCGAAGGTTCCTGTTTATGCAATTGATGTTGGTGGTGTGGGTCGCCGGCATTTTAACCTGAACGGAGGGACTTCCGCAATTGTCCGGATTAATGAAAGCCAGCTGCACCTCCGTCAGGATGCAGCCGTCCGGAATGTGCTGCAGTTGGACCGTGGCACGCCACGGAACCTCGAAACCACGTTTCGACTTGTCGCCGGAGGAGTGCAGTTGTTTGGTCGCCACCTTATCCTCAACTGCAAAGCATCAGTAGTCAGTTTGAATCGAAAGTAATGCGCTTGGAAAATCGATGGTGGTAACGATAGGGAACCATCAGGCAAAACCAGGTAATAACTTACAGAAAACTTGCAGTCTGACGCCGTTTTCCAGCCACAATGGCAAAGGGACAACACTGCCGCCAGTCTCAGCCACACGAACGCCTTCCAGTTTCCCTGGCCCATAGTCATTGAAAGCCCGCGATCTCAAGTCCTGCAGTTCCTTCCGAAAGGTGTACTTCACGCAGCACACGATGACATCGTCGTCCGTCCCGTTGGTGCTGGCCAGTTGATGGTGAGTCAGGAAGTCCAAAATTCCCGTTTCCATCTGGCGCTGTTCATCCAGACGCTCCCGTGGCTGTGAGGGTACGCTGCCGGATACAGGAGCCAATTGAGTCGGAGTACTGCCGTGCTGAGCCAGGACGTTTCGAGTTGAGCTTCCCACAGCACTAGTTTGCTTCTGCACTCCCTTGCCGTCCATTTTTTCGTCAATGGAGAAACTAATCAAAAGCAACGAAATGCAGTTAGAAAGTCGAGGAACGGGCTATTAACAGTTTAATAGGCTGCTGTACTGCACCGAAATGAAGACCTCACTGACCATATCTGTTGTGGCTGACAACTTACACGCAATTGAACTATCTGTACTCTGCAGAGTGTAGGCAAATTTAGACAACAGCAAATCTGCAACAGTTATCAGTTAGAGCTCCTTAAAGCAGCAAGAAGATGCTTAGATTGTGGCCAGGAATACCCAGCATTAACATTTACTCGCACAGAAGTAATGCTCAGGACTGTGCTCATAAACTGATAGCAGTTAGTTCGCCGAGCACCACTAAACTAACTAATTTTATCATGCTCGAACGCCAGACTCAGATCGCGCTCGGTAACGACAAGCAAAAGGTGGGAGTAGTAGAGGAAAGCCGACAGCGTAAACCGCTTCGCCTTACAGCAATAGCGAGCGCACTCGCAAATGGTGGCCGAAACGGGTCAGACAATCAGTCTCCGGTTCCTCAGACCGAACTCAATGCACAATTATTGATTCATCAGGATCCGGAACAAGATTGTCTGACCCGCTTTGTCCGCCATACGCGGCAACAGTAGCATAGGCCCCAGGGTGAGCGCGCTGAGCTGATACGCTGTCCTGTATAACTTACAAGTCCTTTTTGCCTTCTGCAATGCCAGCGTCGGCAGCGTGAATATTAGTTCTTTGGTGTCGCGCTTAAAATCTCAATCTTATATCACCAATCATCATCACTCAGTTAAAGTGCTCGTTTCCTTTACTTCTATTTCACATGTTTCTTCTAAGACTCCCTTCAATTTTTCTGCGCATTCCGATCCACAAATAAGACAGGGAATTCATAGGCTAGAAGTCTGGAACGTCTGGGTGACAAGGGAACCATCAGTGTACGGATACGCGCGTTTGATTTTTTTATGAAACCTAACTATCGCTGTAGCTGTATAAAGGTGCGCATGCCGTTTCACTTTTAGTCCCGATCAACAAACGAGCGATAAGTAATGGCCGGCAACGGGATGGAAACGCCGTTCGATGTCGTGGGGAATGGCTACACGATCCGGCATTCCACGGAGCACCATGTCGTCCTGCAAAGCGTCAGCCCGTTTAATGTACCGGACATCATGCCAGCGTACCCTGCGCGCGACAGCGCAAACGCTCCGCACAATCGGCATCGTCTGGCTGAACAGCGGCAGCTGGAAACGGGAGTGCTGGACTTGCTGACACATTACCAACTGGCCAACATGGAATCGGGGGTGACGGATGACAAAGTCGTGACGTGTCGCGCTATGTACACTTTCCAGAAGGATCTTCAGCACCTGCAGTCGACAGCGTGGAATGATTACGGTCAGGGTGCCCTGCAGCGCGTTCGTGAGGCATGGACGGGTCACGAAATTTCTCCCTTGCCAACTTGGCTGGAGAATGGCGTGGGACTGCAAGTGTATTGTAAGTGTTTGAAGTAGCTTTGTGTACAACGGCTTCCCAATGCTCCAAAGACAGAGCAATGAAATCCCAGTGCAATGATACATCCAGTTGGAATCGTTCCGGGTAGCTGCAGACACATATGTATTTCCCGAAACATCGTACACTACTTATCTCCACAAAAAATTCCCGTAGTTTTAAATGAAAGTTTGAAGAAGAAATTTAGCGTTTTAACTTTCAACGAGTCAACTCGGAAATCTCGATATTACAAATGTGAATTCCAGCTGGCAACAATCACCAGTAATAGCAGCTTCTCACTCTGTAGGTGGAGTAAGAAATCCTTTAATTCGCTCTCTTCCCTCTTATCACGTATGCAATGCTGCTTTAGCGAATCCCACTGATGTTTTCATTGTGTTGTAGTCGAGAAAAAGGTGGCGACGAACCGTGCGCACTCTTCCAGTGACAAATCGAAGCGGGGCTTTGAGATTCCGTGGGTGGCTGCGATCCATCTGCAACGCGCAGCGGACGACTGTACCCTGACGTCCGTGCAGCTGGCCTTCATCAACCCGGACTACTACGGAAGCCCCACTGTCTACATCAACATGGCACCGACCCATGCCACCAATATGGGCTGCATCAACAATATCCTGAAGAACATCCGTGGTCAGACGTACTCGGAGTGCTGCCAGGAACTGGGCATCTTCCGCGAAGCTTACTGTTTCGTCACCATGCGGGTGCCGTTGCGGCGCTTGCTGGGACAAGTGGTCACTGCATTCCGGCTGACCTTCGCGGATTGCCAGGCACTCCCGGACACGAGCGAGCTGGCCGTGTGGGGAACGGATAAGGTCGTGCTGAAAACACGACAGGGTGACGTCAAGACAGATCGCCAAGCCCTGGTTCGTGCACGATTGAACGATTTAAAAACATCTGTTCGCAATTTTTTCAGCAACATTTCAGCTCTTCGGCGTTGAAACCGTTGAATTTAAAACAATTTGCTTTGCCTTTTCTAAATTTTGGTAACTGCTTTTCGTCAGATTCTTATTATTTGTTGCCGAAGATTTTCTTCTTCGAAATTTATGATAATACATGTGTTGATATATACTGAGAATTAGCTCGTTTGATTTTGATACAAATTTGATCGACGTCTGAAATTTTAAACCTTGAAAGTCGGGACTTCGACTCTAGGTTCGTATATCCTCGAAAATGCGAGCCATCTTCTCAACAAGCGGGCAGGGTAAATTCAGCTCCTACGAAGTGGACTATAACAAGGCGGTCGTGGTGAGCGTTTTGCATGCGGCAATGGCAGGACACGCATCCCTGCCACTTAATCCGCAGCGAGCGACTGTGTTGTACCTGTACGAGGCAATGAAGCTGGCGTTGAGCTGGGAGATTCCGCAGCTGACACTGTGGACGCAGTTGGCGCTGGTGGAGCGCTTGTGCCAGCCGATGGCCAGTCTGGAAGCGATCCCCGTTCGAGATGCAGTCCGTCTCATATGCGACCAGGCCGACCCCCAAGCAGTGGGCAGCCGGATGATTGTGTGCGGATTGGTCAGTATGCTGCGCATCTTGCATTCAGAAACGGCGCGCTGGACTCTGGATGAACTGATGGCGTTAATTGCCGGTAAGGCTATCATGTAAATGGCTGACATTGTTGCTGACATGGTTGCTTTGAGTCGTCTTTAATCCAACGGCAAGCGAGACTGCGCTGAAATTATTTTTATTTCTTCATTTGAATGGAAAACGAAAACTAACTGAAGTGTGCTCTAACAGCAAACGTTTCGTTACTTGTCTCTGCTTTTAGTACGAGTATAAAGTGGAAATACTACGATAAACACTATTAGAGACACTTTCTCTCTTTGAAACTATATTAGAAGCGCTAGGCTGCAATGACAGACCATTTCGCGCGCAAGCTTCAGGAGGTTTTACGTTCAGTGAATTCGGTTCGTCTGAGACTCTGAATGAGATATGACTTTAAAAAGCACTTGTATTTGTGATAAGCAACACCGCACTCACTTGCAGACTGCAGTGGTCTTGTGTGCCAGAATACGGCTTTCTAATATTGTATCAATAAAAGACACCATAACTTACGTGTTATCTTGTTAATAATGCCTTTACCGAAATATTTATCAAACGGTATGTACAGGATGCGTTGAAAAGTGTAATTCACATTCCACAATTTGTAGGGAAGCCGGAATTGTGGAAGAGTGTCATTCAGCCGCCGCGGTTGGTGCCCGATACCAGCATTGTGGTTAGAACTATGTTCGGTAGAACCTTTACGGTGGCGGTTAATTTGGCCAATTGGGTGTACCAGTTGAAATGCCGGATCCAGGTCATGCAAGGTATTCCCATGGAACAGCAGCGACTGGTTTTTGATGGCACACAGCTGAGCGATAACTTGACCTTAGCCGACTACGGGATTAATGCAAATAGCACAGTACAGCTTGCATTGCGGCTGAGGGGCTGCTGATGGATGGCGCTTAGCCTGATGAATGGATGTTGTAGACTTTTAAGTTTTTAACGACGCTGGTACTTCAGATCAGTAAAATTTTCTCGTTATCGTCTTTTTGAGAACTACCTTATGTTTCCTGTTTCGCAAGCTGTTTTGGTTTCCTTAAGGATTTTGATTTCATTTTTGCAATCGAGATTCACGGATACAGTGAAACTTCTCTACTACGTACACCCTCCGTTCCTAGCTTCCTGAACGTTACAAAGGGGTGTACGTAAGGTAGGGGCACTGCCCCTAGGGGCGAATAATAACGCCCCCCAGGGGTAGATATATATTTGTGTGTAGCAACCGGAGGCGGCGCCGTGTATGTTTTGGAATGTAAAATGACTTCTCTAATTTGACGGCGTTAACGCTTTTGAGCTTTTTCTCCCATAAAAAACTCTGACGCTTACTTTTCGCGTCCATTTTTAAACAGCTGCTGTAACTGACAGGTAAGCTCCCAAATACGTACGACGTAAATGTTGTTTTTTATCGTTTCGCTGTTTTTCATCACAAGATCCGGCGTTGGGCAGACTTAAAACTAAAAGCCTAAAAGCCGAAGATTTCTTTGAAATTGTTGTTTCTCATTCTTAGCCAGCTGTACGTAACGCAGGGGTTGAATGTACCTTAAATTTGGTCTGACGTTCCATGATAGATGTACGTTATACTTGAAGAGGGGTGAACGTTATAAAGAGAACTGCGCCTGTGTTATAATATGCCGGACAGTCCGGTTCCCAGCCATATGCACATAATGAAGGGATGAACGTTATAAAAGGGTGCACGTTACGAGGGGTTTCACTGTAGTGATACGTTGCTTGATTCAAACGATAATCATGTTACGACGTTTTAAAGTAACTGTGCTTTACTGTTATCTTGTATCTTGGAAGTTTAATCTCTTTGCAAAACATTCTTTAATCTCAGAAAAAGTGAAACCTTTCGGGAAAAGGGATTTACGCTTCATTCAGTCCTGAACCGTCCGGGAAAGTCTTTTAGTTCCCGTCCGGGAAAGTCTTTTAGCAGTACTAGCATAAACGTGCACACTGCATTAACGTGCGGCGGTGTTGAGATAATTTACTGGATCTGTAGCTGCACAAATCTGTTCATGCAGTTCCTCTCTTAGTTCCGCTCAACTGACGAACGAAAGCAACGGCCGACGACGGGATGGAGAAGTCATTCGATATTGTGGGGAATGGCTACACGATCCAGCATTCGACGGAGTACCACCTGACCCTTCACAGCATCAGCCGAATGAATGCTGCACTGATCGTGCCATCGCTCCCGGACAGCAGCAGCGGGCCTTCACTGCAGCATCCGCAACGCCTTGCTGCTCAGCGGGAGATTGAAACGGGAGCGTTGGACTTGCTGACCCATTACCAAATGGCCAACATGGAGTCACGGGTGCTGGCTGATGCTGCAGTGACGTGCCGTGCCATATACACTTTCCGGAAGGATCTTCAGGATCTGCAGTCGACGGCATGGAATGATTACGGTCAGGGACGCTGCAACGCGTACGTGTGTCACGGACTGGCCGTGAAATTTCTCCCTTGCCAGCCTGGCTGGAGAATGGCGTGGGACTGCGAGTGTACTGTAAGTAATTGAGAAATTCAACCTACAGTAGTGTAAGCCGTGATTGGTTGGCCGCCACACAGTCCCATTTTAATCCGTTGCAAACTTGCAGTGCCCTGTTTAGGGTAAATCTTACTACATATTCCATAATGTCTTACTCCATAATCAAGGTGGAACAAAAAGTTTCTCTTGAAATAATCGGTAGCTTTTCAATCAGAGTTTTGCATAAGAAAAAAGGTTTTCGCCGGAACCACCAACACAGAATTTTGAAAAATTTTCTGAATTGGGGGTCCCCGCGGGACTAACTCGATCCTTAGCCTGCGAGGAACTGAAATGGTTCTAACATCGATTATAATTTCAATCATGAATCCATTATTGGAATAAGAAACTTTTGGGAGGGCTGGAGTGGGCTCGAGAAGCCATGCCCACCATCCCGTCCCCGTAACTCGGACGGCACAAAAATTCGCAAGGGTGGGGGCGGGGGGACATTGAGATTTTTTTACGACGGGGTTCACAAAAAATCGAGAATATAGTATCCTTGGTGTCCTTCCCCTCCCCGACAACCCCTGGCTTCGCGGTTCCCCTGTATGAACTATGAAGATCATGTACTGAAATGTTTTGCAGTTCAAGAAAAGGTTTTGACAAACCGGCAGCACTCATCCTCTTTAAAGCGGGGTTTCGAGGTGCCATGGCGGGCCACGCTGCACTTGCAGCGCGCTGCGGATGACTGCATCCTGACGGAAGTGCAGCTGGCTTTCATTAATCGGGATGGCTGCGGCATCCCCACTGTTAAGATCAACATGGCGCCCACCCATGCCACCAACATGGGCTGCATCAACAACATACTACCAAACATCCGCGGGCAGACATATTCCGAATGCTGCCAAGAACTGGGCATTTTCCGTGAAGCCTACTGTTTCGTCACCATGCGGGTGCCGTTGCGGCGACTGCTGGGAGAAATGCTCAGTGCGTTTCGGCTGAGCATCTCGGAATGTCTGACGCTGGCCGACGTGGTTGACTGGAAAGGAGCGGATAATGTGATGCTGAAGACCCAGCAGGGAGTCATTGAGATGGATCGACACATTCTGGTGCGTGTCGGGTTCATCGTCCAGGACATTTTTTTTCGCTTTGACATCCCAGTATACTTTATTACTTAAGCTAGATAATTTCTTCATGAAGAAAACGCGCTCGTTTAATTCTGACGCTCGAGAAGAAGCTCGTTTAATTCTGGCTTGATTTTGGTTTGATATTTGAAATCTGAAGTTTGGTTTCGACCTTAGGTTGGTATTTCTGCAAACACGCGAGCCATTTTCGCTGGGGGCCTGCATGGAAAAGTCAGTTCGTACAATCTAGCCTACAGCTAAGCTGCTGTCGTAACCGTGCTGGAGGCGGCCACGGTGGGGCACGCATCCTTGCCCGTTGATCCCCGCCGAGCGGCTCCGTCCTTCCTGTTCGAGGTCATGCAGTTGGCGTTGAGCTGGGAAATTCCGCAGCTGCAACTGTGGACGCAGGTGGTGTTCGTGGAGCGCTTGTGCCATCCGATAGCCAGTTCCGAGCAGATGCCCGTTCTGGATGCGGTTCGCATAATCGGCGAGCATGCGGTTCCAAATGAAGTGGGCAGCCGTTTGGTGGTGTGCGGTTTCATTAGTGTTCTGCGTATCCTGCATTCCGAGACCGCGCGCTGGACGCTGGACGAGCTGATGGAGTTGATTGCAGGTTAGCCCAATGTTTGAACAGTTTTGCGTGTTCTTTAAAAGAAATCGCGGTGAAACTGATTAAAGACTGAAATCCGAAGCTCACGAAAGGTTTGAATTGAATTTTGTAGTTTGCAGGAAAGCCGGCAATGTGGAAGAACGTCATCCAGCCGACGCGATTGCAGCCGGATACCACGATTTTCGTAAAATCACTGATGGGGAAAATCCTGTCTGTGGAGGTGAATTCGGCCTATTGGGTGTATCAGTTGAAATGCCTCGTCCGGGACAGGGAAGGGGTTCAATTGGATCAGCAGCGACTGTTATATGCTGGCAAGCAGCTGCAGGACAACCTTACTTTAGCGGACTACAAAATAACCAGGCATTCGACAGTACATCTTGTTGTGCAAATTAAGGGGTTGCTAATGTAGGGTCAGCCCACGCTCGCTTTGGATGGCTAATTTTTTTTCTTTGTTTTCTTTCATAGAAATGTATTACGTCCCTGAATTTTTCATTAGAGTAATTTGTTTGAATTCCTTTTGATACTGGTTGCGTTTATGGACTGCATTTACCAGATTAAATAGTTGGCGGTAAATTTATAGTACCGCACTTACGATGTTTAAGAAAGCCGTTGCCGTACTTTGCTGATTTCTTCTTCTGCCGAACTAGCTGAAAGACGAAAAATATAATATGGCCATTCGCAGTTACGGTTTGGACTGCTTCGAGAACAGAGCTCGTATTTTAAAGTTTTAAGGTAGCGGCCGGTACATGGTATCAAACTTTGTGTATAGGCGCGAAAACATGCACTTTCGCGCACTCACAAACAGTTTTTTGCTTTGTTTTATGACATTCTGTGCTCCGATGTTTTTTGTACATTGGCGTGAAAAGCATTTGTGCGCGCAACAACCGGTTCCGGGAGCTATGACTGTAAAAAAATTCCAGAATGTTTAAACTTAAAATGCATTCAGATGTACCACAAGTCTCATTATGGGCCGATTTTCTTTAAACTTCGCATTTCAACGCACATATACGTCATTTTTAAGTCGAACCACGGTTCCGAGATTTTGTTTACGCTTTAAAATAAATTTTCGAAGTTATTGTAAAATTTAAAAAAATGCTGGAAATCTGGTTCGATGTAAAAACGATTTCCAGAGTTATGTTCCATTTATGTGCAATATTTCAAGAAGATCGGCTTATAATGAGACTCTTGGGGCACCTGAACACATATAGTATATCAAGTTTTTGAAGTTTTCAAAAAGCCACAGCTCCCGAACCGGATGTTCCGCGTACAAACGGCTTTAACGCAATCATTGCAGTGTATACATTTCATTTGATTACAGAACGTCGTAAACAATGTAAAAACATGTTTGAGAGTGCGCGAAAGTGAAAGTTTTCGTTTTGTACACGAATTTAGTACCATGCACCGTGTCCCTTCCCTTAACTTCGTTGGAGTACTACTCTAGTACTAATTCTCTGACGGCAAGAGCGATCTTGCAGAACGACTGCTGGTACAAGCGTCAGCCGACAATTTTGCGAAAACTTTTTAAGAAGACTATCTCCTCCCTTCCTTTATCCATGGTCTTTGGGGTTACTCGGAAGCAGCAAAGAATTTAAAATATGTCGCAGTGTTAGGCGCCGAGGGGCGTGCTTACTCCGTGCATACGTTTGGTTGTTCATGATCCGACGTTTACCGGTGTACGGTATAACAGAGTAGAATCTGAGTAGACTGTATGAGCCTCGTCAGTGTGTGCTGGGAGGATGGGTATCCGGCGCGCCTTCACTCGTTGTCGGTTTTCCTGTGTTATCTACAAGGACTGCTGTGTGTATTTTTTGTCACTTCCTGTTTTACCCATTCGCGACCAGGCGTGCAGAGATCGTTAAGGGAAGCCCTACAAACACGAAGCGGGTTTGTGAAAACGGAAATAGTATGACAACAGTGACCGAACACACTGTCGTGGCAATTTTGTTCGATTTTGCTCCACAAACTGCTCACATGCGCTTTCTGAGTGACGGTTTCCGGCAGACCATCCAACATCCAAATTCTTACTCGTTTTTTGTTAGTATTTTATTGAGGACGGAATGAAATCTCGTTGCTGCGAACGTTCTGGCTACAATGGACAGCAAACGTGATATTCCAGAGAAACGCCCGGTTCAACTCGTTGCCGGACAAAAATGGAGACCGTTAACAATGATACGTTGACGCTTAATCCCGAAAAGTGGTTCTCATGAAGCAGCTTGCTGAAAGATATCGTAAGGTGACATAATTTGTTGCAAAAATCAACGATTTACAAAACGTTATGAACAGATAAAATTTATTACCAATTTAAGTTAACAGCGGAAAAATTTCACACACGATTTTTCATGGAAAGAGTTTTAGCCGTCCCGTCCAGCTCCTCAAACGTGACAGTCACCTTTCGTTTGCCTTTAACCAGCTGGGAAACAAGGGACAATTGCTTCGACGAAACATTCCAAACACGACAGCCATCCATCGGATTCTTCTGCGCTGACACCAAACGAGTCTGGCGCTTCGGATTCGTATCTTTGTTCAGTCCGACTAGAGTCAGCTGCTGTTGTTCCATAAATCAGTGCCGCCGTTTTTCTGGCAAGTGGTACGCATGTTTAACCTGCAGCCGCCAGTAAAAATTATTGTGATCATTCTAGAATAATTGGCCATTAGTATTGCTTAGCATTACTACGTACTAGTACTTAACGGGCAATCGTTACAGACCGGAATCACGCTGATGAATTTTATTGTTATCCTGCTTCTCAACGTCGCACTATTGCGTGAGATTCTGCGCATCAAAAACTCCAACACTACGAACACGTACGCCGTCCATGCTTCCCACGCCAACTACGAGAATTCCGGCAGGTGTGCCAATAATCATAGTGGCCGTTTTGTTGTAAGCCCGGAGAAGAATGCCTTAATCTTTCTGACAGCCGTTGTCCTGCTTTTTCTCATCACACAGTTACATTACGTTTTTCACAACACCTTCCGCCTTCTAGAAACGTTTTGTGAACGCGAGTATCCTATGATGTGGCGACGCTTCGTTGTGCCTGTCGGCACCTTCCTCCTCAACCTCAATTCTCCTATAATTTTTTGGTCTACTGCAGTGTTGACAAGAACGTCCGCAGTACAAGCCCGTCCGGATAATGAGCACGTAAAGTTACAGCTACCGCAGCGCGAAGTTAGCGATTAGCACGATGGCCATTGCACTACGTTTGCCACAATACGTAAATGCGCTCCGCAGTTAGA
Organism: Paramacrobiotus metropolitanus; assembly: GCF_019649055.1. Taxonomy (NCBI): domain Eukaryota; kingdom Metazoa; phylum Tardigrada; class Eutardigrada; order Parachela; family Macrobiotidae; genus Paramacrobiotus; species Paramacrobiotus metropolitanus. The sequence goes on from NW_026570283.1 coordinate 630,707, forward strand.
TTATCCCTTACTGCACCGACCGTTTTCTGACCACCTTCCGCCAGGCAACTACGATTATTCCCATCGAAATATATGGCGTGCACCAGGCCACCAGCCAGCCAAACGCATGTTACGTGGTTCAACCCTATGGCGTGGCGTGGCGTAGTATCTTGTTTGGCGTAACCCATGAATTTACATTTTTCGCTGTTCTCTTTCGTGCTCATCATCCGGACGGGCTTGTACAAGCCGGTCCGGAGTTAGAGCACGTAAAGGTACAGCTAATGCATAATAAGCGCGATGTTAGCGCTTAGAAGATAGCCACTGCACTACAATTGGCGCAACTCATGAATTTGCATTGTTCGCTGTTCTCTATCGTGCTCTGACTCCGGACCGGCTTGTACAGTAATGTCTACCGTCTACTGTACAGTAATGTCTACCGTCTGTGTCATGTTATGCGGCAAACGGAGCGCAGTGTGCTGAATCGCAGGGAACAGTTTCAGGTGGACAGCGGGCATCAGTCTGATATCTCATTTCCGGCTGACGATTCTTCGTGAATGAACTGCTAAAGAATATATATCAAATATACAGTAGAACCTACATGTAATAACATGTACATGTCGGTATTACGAGTACATGCATGGTACACTTGAAGTTTTATAGTCCTAACTCCTAACGTAAATCGTAGACACGTTTAACCTTGTGAATCAAGTGCGTTGACGTAACATCGGTAATACCGATTTCACGCGGATCAACAACCAGCATCAGGTTCTTAGGCGTGTCCACCTGCACATGAAAACATCATCCTGCAGATTACTGTACCTGTATGAACCAATCTGATTGACTGCATAAAGAAATTTTTAAAAAAGATATGGTGAAGTGCGGTACGATCCTACGAAAAAAAAACTTTTAACACAAAATTTTCGTATCCACCTATGGACGACTTCGTACCACTTCAAAAACGCGACCCGTTTTATCGCTTCCGTATTCCATTTATCGGTAAGTATGTATCTGTGCGCACACGTATGTCGCCTTGTCTGCTGTAACGTGAATAAGTAGGGTTTGCCAAGAGGCGCTCTCACTGTATTCCTAAATCCTAACTGTTCCACCTGTATTCCTATCTTTTTTCCATGCGGAATACACGCAAAACACGCTGCAATACAGGAGAATACAGGAGGAATACGCGGAATACAGGCGGATGACTGCGGAGCACTCAAGGAATACCAATCGCAACATGTGAATGCACGCAGAAAACGCGAGAGTATCGGAGGAATACTTAAGAATATTAAGAGTACAAAGCCGAAAAAATGGGTCGCATGTTTGAAATTGTACGAAGTCGTCCATATATTATAATATCGATATCGATTTTCAGCGTTTCCACCAATCCGGGTCTAAATTTTTCCTGCCCCACCAGTTCACCGCAGTCCAAAGTTGACAATTCAAAAAGTAATAAAAAAACTAAGGTTCTAAATTATGAATGTACGTACTTCCGCATTTGCGCCTAAATTTCCTAGAATAAAAGAAAGATAAAAGATAAATTTCTTCGTCCAGTTTCTCGAATAAAAGATAAATTTCTTCATCCATTTGGGGCGAGAACTGATTAATTCCACGAGAATCGTATGTGCGGGGTTTTGTGCTTACGGCTTCTAGCCCGAACAAATCCAGTAAAGGTCACAGTTTTTTATGAGGAAAAAACAAGAAACATTTCCCCTACCCGAAATACTAAAGTTACACCCATGAAAATACTTCGTCGAATAACGGCGATTTTGAATCCAAAAATGGCAAATTTTGAATTTGGTTACCCGGGACATCGTCCAACTCCACCCATTTTTTCCAAAGAATTTGTAAAAAATTAAAAGCTTTGTATAATGTTGGTTTTTTTCCTATTTTTTATATGGAGCGAACTCTCTCAAATGGACTCTTTCAAATGAAATTAGAAGCTTGTTAATTAAAGGCTGGATGGACCCGCAACACTTCAAAGAAGCAGACCGACATTTTGTTCGGCCACCCAGTACATACACAAAGGATACTGCAGACTGCAAAGATCGTTAGAATACAGCAGTAAACTAAAAGCGGTCAAAGAAAATTGTGATGATACATGAGCGATACGTAGAAGATACCGCGGGATACGACGGGATACTGGGGATACAAGTGAAACAACATGCCCAGAAAAATTTAAACGTGCGCAAAGTCGTCCATATCTACCTGTGTCGGCGACTCGACGTAATCGCCTCATTCGATGTCCTGTATGGCCACAGTGTTAGGCTTACGTGTCTTTACTCTTCGGGTTCTCGCATGCCAGGATGATTACAATTTGAAATTAATGTTCTGCTTTTCACTGCTGCTTTTCTCAGTTTAATTAACTACTGATTCTAGTTCCTTACATTCCGCAGGTATTTCTGAGGGTTCCTGCAGCTTTTCAGCGTAAGTTTTCAGTGCGATCCACAAATAAGACAAAGAACTGATCGAACTGATCAAAACTCACGTCCGGGGAAGTTGTTTAGCATGAGCGTACACAGACGCGGGGTAGCGTTGAGAGAATTTACTGGATCTGTAGCTCCATAAGACGTAAGTGGATGCTCGTTGAATTCCGATTAGGTGACGATCAAAAGCTATGGCCGACAACGGGATGGAAAGGCCGTTTGATATTGTGGGTAAGGGCTACACGATCCAACATTCCACGGAATACCACCTGGCCCTTCACAGCATCAGCCCCTTGAATACTGCACAGATCGTGCCATCGTCTCCTGCCAGCAGCGTACCTTCACCGCAGCATCCGCAACGCCTTGCTGCTCAGCGGGAGCTAGAAGCGGGAACACTGGGCTTGCTGACCCATTACCAACTGGCCAACATGGAGTCCGGGGTGCTGGCTGATGTTGCAGTGACGTGCCGTGCCATGTACACTTTCCAGAAGGATGTTCAGGATTTGCAGTCGAATGCGTGGAATGATTATGGTCAGGGACAGCTGCAGCGCGTACGTGTGGCACCGACCGGCCATGAAATCTCTCCCTTGCCAGCCTGGCTGGAGAACTGCGTAGGCCTGCGAGTGTACTGTACGTAATTCAACCTACTCGGTAGTGTCAGGCCTGATTTGTTGGCCGCCAGGCCCCGCATTCAGGCCCAATCTAATCCATTGCGAAATTTGTTACAACGAGTTCATAAAAAAATCGAGAATATACACTTCCTTAAGTGTGAGTTCTTCTGCCCCCCCCCGGCCCCCCCGTGATACATAAATCACAACTGCGTTTAGTGATTTATGTATCACGTAACTACCTGTGCACTGTACATGCTGGTTTGAGTTTGACAGTATCATGAAGATCATGGAAGAGCCTCACCATGGTTAGTTAAATGCTGTTGATGTTGTCGACGAATGCTTTGCAGTTCAAGAAAAGGTTTCGACGAACCGAGAGCATTCATCGTCTGACACTTCAAAGCGGGATTTCGAGGTGCCCTGGCGGGCTACGCTCCATCTGCAACGCGCTGCGGATGACTGCATCCTGACGGAAGTACAGCTGGCTTTCATTAATCCGGATGATTGCGGCAGCCCCACTGTCAAGATCAACATGGCGCCGACCCACGCTGCCAACATGAGCTGCATTAACAACATACTGCAGAACATCCGCGGGCAGACATACTCGGAATGCTGCCAAGAACTTGGCGTCTTTCGTGAAGCCTACTGTTTCGTCACCAAGCGGGTGCCGTTGCGGCGCTTGCTGGGAGAAGTGCTCAGCGCATTTCGGCTGATGATATCGGAATGTTTGACACGGGCAGACATGGTTGACTGGAAGGGAACGGATAATGTGATGCTGAAGACCAGCCAGGGTGTCATCGAGATGGATCGACAGATTCTGGTGCGTATAGGTTTTTGCTGTATAACTTTCGTAAAGTTGCCTTTCTTCGCTGAATGTCATACGGTATAATCCCATTTGCTCGGTATAGTCCCATTTGTGAAGTCGATCGGCGTATCAAAGATCAAACAGGAGAAGCGCGCACTAGTGAATATTTGTGGCAACGTATAAGCGTGGAAATTCCGCGCGGAAACGCGGCTTCTGTCCTGGGGACGGTTGGATGTTCTCGAGAGTTAGAAGAGTTGTTTTACTTGTTCTAATTGTGGGGTTTTTTAAGTATATGTATAAATGGCATCTGCTTGTCAAGTACCCATCTTAACTTAAAATTTAATGATCAGCGGTTTGAGGGAACCATCGACTACCGGGGTGAACGATAACTGAATTGTACAAGTAAAATTAATTTTTTAATGTGATACTTTAAATGAACCTTATTCCTTTAGAAAACACGGCAGCTCGATAGATTCCGAAGTGATTTTGATTTGATGTTTTAAATCTTGAAAGCTTGTTTTCGATCGTAGGTTGGCATGTCCCCGAAAACGCGTGCCATTTTCGCAGAAGGTGTACATGGAAAAGTCAATTCGTACAATTTAGACTACAGCAGAGCGACTGTGGTAACCGTGCTGGAAGCGGCCATGTTAGGACGCGCATCCTTGCCGGTGGATCCGTGCCGAGCGACTCCGTCCTTCCTACACGAGGTCATGCAGTTGGCATTAAACTGGGAAATTCCGCATCTGCAGCTGTGGACGCAGGTAGCGTTCGTGGAACGCTTGTGCCATCCGATAGTCAATCTGGAACAGATCCCTGTCTTGGATGCGGTCCGGATCATCGGCGAGCATGCGGATCCAAACAAACTGGGCAATCGGATGGTTCTGTGCGGGTTGATCAGTGTACTGCGTATCCTGCATTCAGAGACCGCGCGCTGGACGATGAATGAGCTGATGGAGTTGATCGCAGGTTCAAACAATTTTGCGTCGTCTTGGAAACAAATCGGAGTTCAAACTGATGGAATTAAAGAACTGCAGTAAATCGAAAGTGCATGAAAGGTTTGACATCAGTTCTGTAATCTGCAGGTAAGCCGGGAATGTGGAAGAACGTCATCCAGCCAACGCGATTGCTGCCTGATGCCACGATTTTCGTTAAAACTCTGATGGGGAAAACTCTCACGGTACCAGTGAATTCGGTCTATTGGGTGTATCAGTTAAAATGCGCGATCCAGGACATAGATGGGATTCCATTGATCTGCAGCGACTGATATTTGCTGGCAAACAGTTGTGCGACAATCTCACTTTAGCGGACTACGGCATGGCCACGCATGCGACAGTGCATCTTGTTCTGCGACTGAGGGGATGCTAAAAATGTTGGGTCAGCGGGCGACGTTTGGCGGGCGCTTCTAATGCGTAAAATTTTTTTTTGTTCAGCTTGCACAGTAATCAGTGACAGGATTGTACGCGTATCTGGTTTCCTGTTTTATTTTCATTAACTTGTTTGAATTCTTGAGTTTTTGCTTGCATTTCTGGATTGCATTTAGCGGAACATTGGTTACATACAGTAGCATTTAGACATCAAAAGCTTGCTGACTGCAGAATTATAGTATCGCACTTACGATGTTAAAGAAATCCGTAGCTGTAGAAAGCCGTGGAATGTGGAAAGCACTGCTGCACTGCTTTGCTTCCCTATCTAGTAGTTAAAAACTGCGTGGCGGTATCATTCCCGATTAGCTAGCGGAAATTTGAAAAAGTATCGTCATTTCAACTCAATGTCATAATAACATTTATTGTGACATAACAAATTTCATTTTGTAATATCTTCCGCAACATTAGGTTGCTGAACTTCGATAGACAACAGTTTAGACACCAGCCGCTGACCAGTGACTACTACCCAGCTAAATCTTAATTAAATGTTACTTGAAGGTACACTGGGTTTTTTGTCGAAAGTATGGCGGTAACTTGTTGCCTATTTGGCACTTAGCAGTGACTGATCATCCAAGTACGAGCCGCTGCTCCTGTTAAAGTTACCAGCAGTGGGAAACGGTACATATACGAAATAACACGTGATTGAATTCTCATGGCAACGTTATGCATATCCATACATATCACTGCCACGAAAAATTTAATCAAATATTTAATCAAATAGTTGTGTATTGCAAAATATCCATATTCGATTTCGATGCACCGGCTTGTGTGGCGTTCCACTGAGCAGAAAATCACATTTTTGTACTCGCGTCTTAATGGGGCACAAACGTGTCATCGCCCTTCGAATTTCCCTGAGGCCACTGGCAACGCAAAATAGCACGAAATTACGGTTCGTTTGTTGAGTCTACAAAAGCTTAAAATATGTATGTAATTATATAATATATAACTATGGCGTTTATTTTTCCTCGACAAGTCCACCATGCAGATTTTAGTTCGCAAAAATTTGAATACTGTATATTGCTCGTGGCAGTGGTATAACAGCCACTGTCATGAGGACTATAATCAGATACAAATCATACAATAATTATATGGCGGGCGAAATGTTGATAACAATGCTTTGGCTTCTGCATCGCCAAGGTTGCGACACGCGCTCGTTATTAGAACGAACTCTGATCTTCAAACAAATACTATTCGGTTATTTTTCCAAGGTGTATCCGATAATACACTCAACCCCCTGGAATAAAATTATCAGTTTCCGTGTAGACTTTTTAAAACTGTTTAGTTGATTCCAACCCTACAAATAACGAGGCAACTGGAAAAAGCCCGACTAGCGCATAAAAACGGTCCGAAATTATTTCGTTAACCGAAGATATTTCGTACCAGCGCACACCGGATTCCACGAGGACCCAGAATGAATGCATAGATACCCATTTCTAGTCTCGGTGTAGCGTCTGCTAAATTGAGACTAAATACGAGTATCCATGGACCATGTTTAAACAAATCACGGACAATGTTAAAGCAGCACCTTGTTACCTCAAAAGAACAAGCGAAGCTATGTAGCCTATTTGGAAAAATTTAAATGAAAAAATGAATACGGACGCAAAATAATAAACCAACTGAAAATTTCAACTTGGAGGAAGCAACGCTCGCTAAAAAAATTCTCTTATACTTTGTACTTTGTGAGTGCATGCCGCCACGTTCATCTGTACTTTGGATGCACGATACTACGGATTCGGCTTAACAATAAGGGCTGTTACATTTTTTCCTCGATGCTGACCGATAGCATGCCGGTCTGGGTTTGTGCTCAATACAAACCTGTAGAAAGCGAAACGAACTGTCAATTCAGTGGCATATCACGCATTTACGGTATATCTGTAGAAGCACTCGCTTTTCAGTAAACATCGTCGCCCGTTACATGAAATCAGACGCTTACTGCAACTTAGGCTTGGCTAGCAAGGTGGTAACATTTTTCGTCCGCCAAACTGTACACTGCCCGGGTTTAAAAGATTACATGACCTGGGAATTCTAATAACAGAAAAAAGAACTTACCTACTGTAAAGCTTGCGCAGCTAGCAAGTCGAGAGATCGTTACCAGAGAGATCGATCGAACGTCGAGAGATCGTTGTTAGCGAGCAAGTCGAGAAATCGTTTTTATCTTGGATGGTACTTCACTGAAAGTTTACTACGTCGGTCAGCAAAAAATAAAAAAAATATAGAGGGTATCAAGCTGCGTTATTGTCTGCCTGACGCTCTGACCTAATAGCATTCACAAATGCATCGGCCATCGAGGAAGCAATTAGCATGACTCACCTGACCATATTGGGACATCTTCGTAATGCGGGTGTAATGTACATTTTTTATAGATAAGTAGGATTGAGGGATACATACCTTAACGATACTTCTACCGGGAGTGTAGATGAACACACTTCGGAATGAGCATAGAGAACAGCAGCCTATAAATGGCCTTGAACAGTCATATCGAGATATATTTAGAGTAAGAAGGCGTAGCCTTCTTAAGTTCTTATGCAATGAACATATACTGGTATGTACTCTGTAAATCCCTCAAAACACAAGCCGTTAAACTGAGCGTTTGCTGTTGGTAATGGTTCAATGCTCTTGAAACGCACGTGTTCTGGCTCCGATCTTTCAAAATTTTTCTTTAAAACGATAAATTCTCCCAAGCAATTAAAATCAATAATCTATTGCCAGTCTTGCTTGTGCAAGCGTGGCGTTTAAGGATAACAAAGTATACCGTCGCATTTTAGCGATACAATTTGGGGAAAAAAAACAATGTAGTTCACTTGAAATTTGCAGTTGTCGGGTTCGCAAGGCGCGGATTCGCAGTCATCATCATGTGTTACCGCCCGACAACGAATATATTATTGCTGTCGAAAACACCTTGCGGTCTGCTGACCGCCTACCGATCACTTCGGCCGTTTTCATTTCGGCCGCGCTCATTTCGGCCAAAGTTGTTCGACCGCCATTCACTTCGGCCGTGATTCACTTCGGCCGTCATTCAGTTCGGCCGCCGATCACTTCGGCCACAGTACATTTCGGCCGACGTTCAGTTTGGTTTGATTTACAAGAAAACATTACTTTCGATATAAGTTTGTCGGAAACTTAAAACGGTAGGATCAAAAAAGTGATAGCAAAGGGCCGCGTTCATATCATTTGCACGCACAATTTGTGTGAGCAGTTCTTCAAGGGCTACGGTCACCATCATGTCTCCCTGTGATGACCCGAAAAAACGAATCCTACAGGAAAAGTACTAAAAACCTAACCGCAAGACACCAAGAAAACATAAAAATAGAAAGAAATCCCCATATTATTATGAATCACCTAAGGATAACCTAAGAATACCAATGATAACAAAAATAATCGTAAAAAACCTTTGAAAACCTACGAGACGATAACAAATCTAGAAACCTAAAACTCAAGAAACCTAACAAAACCTAATAATCGTAAGAAACCTAAGAAACCTAAGAAACCTAAAAACCTAATAAATCTAGAAACCTAAGAAAACAAAGAAACAAAGAAACCAATGAAACCATAATATACCTAAAAATCCTAGATAACCCAAAAACCTGGGAAACCCAGGAAAAACGCCAAGATGTCCAGTTGCCGAAATGAGCGTTGGCCGATTGAGTGTCGGCCGAAGTGAGCCACGGCCGAAATGAACGTTGGCCGAAGTGAACCTGTTCGGCCGAAATGTAACGCGGCCGAAGTGATCGGTCGCGCTGCTGACCAGAAGAACCGGTTTTGTAGCTATCGTACTGCGAAAGAACTTTACGCTTTTATTGATAATTATTTGCTCGTTCTGTTTGTCTAATATTTTCTCGTTCGTTTCTGCAGGGGTGAATGGCGGATAATGGTTGAGTTACCGTTACGTAAGATGCGCATGCTCGTACCTGTACAATATGCCCTCTCGCTGCACACCTTACACACCTCTGTAACTTAAGGTGCGTTTTGTTTTCAGCTTATAGTTTGTTGCTGCTTGCAAAGTTATTGAGGTCCTGTATCAAAAGGGAATCCAAATAGTTCCTTTAACTTACAAAAGACTTTAAAATTCGATTCTGTTAGCTGGTTATTTAAACCAAAATCGCATAGCTTATAGAGCACTTTAAGGTGCGCAGCGAGAGGGCTTAATAGGATACTGCATTCTTTCGTGCTAATGCAAGCAGAAACGATCGCGCGTCGGAACTGAGCACTGCCATGCCATTGGCAGTGCTCAGTTGGCAGAGACCAGCGAAGCCCGTTAAAGAAGAAATTGCGCAACGCGCAATTCCACAGCTCCAAACGGCCGAGTTTGGTGTAAATACGGAGAGCAGTTTTGCCGTGGAAGCTTTCAAGGCGGCTGTAGAAACTAGATGTTTTCCAAACAATAACCTTGTTATCAGTCCGTACTCCGCGGAACTTGTCCTGGCAGCGCTATTGCCCGGAACCGATGGTGAGCTATATTCATCGCTGATGAAACTTCTGTGTCCCGATGAAAGGTCTTTTGCCGACTTAGTAAAGAGTTTAGATGCAGTGAACACGGATGGCGCGTTGAACAGCGCAAATGCTGTCTTTTACGATGCCAGCTGCCGATTGGCAAGTCAGTACCAGGAAGCTGTGGAGATGTCAATAAAATGTGGGTTTATTCAAACGCCGTTTCGAGCTGCTCCAGATCGAGCTTTGGAGATTGTCAACCATTTCGTTGCGGAGAAGACTGACGGAAAGATAACGTCATTTTTCCCCGAAAGCCGACCCAATGCAGCCCTAATTCTAATCAATATTATAGATTTTGCCGGGCAATGGGCAGCGCCATTTAATCCGCAACATACTAAGCAAGACATCTTTTACTGTACCGGCGGGGTAGAAAAAACTGTGAATTTTATGAAAGAAGAACATGCTTGCATTCGTCATTACAATGTTTTGCAATACGCCAGAGCTGTTGTCGAGGCCGGAGATCCTAAGATCATTATCCTGGATGTAAAAGGAATGAAATTCAGTGTCATGATTTTATTACCAGCGGAGTATTCCGCTGATGGAATGCAGAAGCTGATAAATATGTTGACGATACAGCGGCTTCTATCGTGGCGACTGAAAAGCGAACCCGATGGTATGCTGTACATCTTGATTCCCAAATTTCGCATCCGCTGCAGCACGGACCTAATCCCGGCAACAGTAAAAGTGGGCCTGGAGCCGATGTACATACCTTCTACGGATAACTTTTCGCGGATGTTTTCTGACAAAACCGAACTGAAAATAGATGAATTCAAACAAGAAGTGATTTTAGGTAAGCACTGCATCCGTATTATAATTTTCTAACTGGCAGTTGGGAATCCTGGATTCGCTAAGTTCTCGAAAAAAGAATAATCGGTGAACTTTTGATTATTTTCCGAGTTTATTAATCTTTTCAGATGCACAAAATTAAAAATCAAATTAAGCAATTTGAAAGTAGGCAGTGCACTGTCCATGTGCAGGACCACTTTCTTGGCGTCCGATCCGTATAGCCGCGGTACGTCTTTTCGGATCATTGGCTTCAGGACAAGGTCGATAAATACCTTGTGATCAACTTTGGTCTCAGGGGGAACGACGTACATTGCAGTCTGACCGCGCCAGGAGATGCCCATTGCCAGCATCACTTTTTTGGGCCAGTTTTTGCGGGGCAACTTTTGCCAACTTTCAGGAACGACAACATTTTTCCGCTTGTAGTAGTAGTCTGTCTGCCCGGATAAATCATCAGTAGTAATCCACATCTCGTCCATTGTTAAAAGAAACTTCAGTTTTCGTCGCGATAAATACCTCAAAAACGTCCTGGCGCGCTGGGCCCGTTGTACAGCTTGGGTCGCCGACAGCGCGTGGACCTTCTTCTTTTTCAGCAACTTCGCGTCCAAATTCTTGGCCAAAATTCGGCTCACAGATCTAGCAGAGATCCGTAAACGTCTCCCCTTCTCCCGAATAGAAGGAGGATTCGGAGAATCAATCAACTTGGACACTTTCCGGATGTTCTTCTGGATGCACACTGTAGGCTCGTTCTGCGGTGGCAATTTTTTCGTCTCTGGAGGGCTCGCGCATAGTCGGGCTCGATTTTTCTTGATGATCCTTTCAACCGTGCTCTTACTGAGTGGTTTCTGTAGCTCAGATAATTTTTCCACAATTTTCCGAATAGATAAACCACTGGCATGTAGGAAAATCACTAGTTCACTACAGCCTTACGTTCAAAATCAACTTCTCGAGGCATTTCTAAACATTTCAACGTTAACTGCATTTCAATAAACTCAAAATAAAATTCTGTACAACTACACAAGCGAGTATAACAGCCCAAACTACAGGGAAATTAGCAGACGAATTTAGTTTGCACTGTCTTCAACTTGGCTGCCGCGCACCGTATCTCAAATTTGTGAACGTAAATTAAAAACTGAAAGGTATGGATTCGGACAGTATGACTGAGTTTGTTTGTGACCTTTTTTATCAACACCAGCATAGATCCGTGTTTGGCTTTTAGCTCCATTTGAGTAGAGCGTAGTAATGCTATTGACAGCAGGTAATTTGTGCTCCTCTTTCGAGTTCTCTGAACTTCCATGAAATTTTGTAGATGTGGATGAGTACGGCGTGAAAGCGACGGCTGTAAGTGGGTCACACTTGGTGTGTCATGCATTAGCTGAACTGCAGCCAGAATTCGTAGCCGATCATCCGTTTTTGGTGGTCATTTGGAATGAGGTGGTCGGTGTACCAGTATTTATCGGACAGATCTGCGATCCAACCGCGTAATCTCACTGCATTACACAACCTCAAACAATGTCACTATCAGTGCATTGACTGCGTTCCGTGCGGACGAAAGTTCTGGATAATGGCTTAAAATTCGGTTTTGGTGTTGACATTTAAATGGAAGGTGAATAAATCACTCTTTTAATATAAATCTTCTTCGCCCAGAGTTTGCCTAATTCCGTTATTTTGTTTGCCTGAATTTATTTATTCAGCATATCATTGTAGTTCACAATATGTGTTTTAAAACATAACTTATCATTTAAAATCTGGAGCCTCCTTTAATTTTGAAATTTTTTTGGTCTCATATCCCCTCTACTATCTGTACTGTTATTGCTCCGGCAAAGAGGAATCTATATGTACAAGCCCGATATTTGAACAAAAAACTTTTCCAGGTACTGTACTGACACGATATTTGGGGTCAGCAAAATCCCCTGGACCGCCCGCGTTAGTTGTCGGCTGCCGACATCAGTGAAGCCGACAACTAGTGCGGGCGGTCCAGGGGATTTTACTGACCCTTTATATGATGTCAGTACAGTATCCAAGTTTTTCAACAACCATAAAACTGTACGTAATAATTGCACTCGGAAAATTCGGGAGTGTGGTATTCGCTGCACTCAATTCGACGCGCGACTTTTCGTCGCGATGACATCGGGCCATGGACACACGGACGCTGGGAGGCTTCAGACTGGGACATAATGCATGGAGAAGCTTCACCTTTCGGACATTTTGCCGCGGACATTTTGTCATGTTTTCTTATACTTCTTATGACCGCTTCCCAATATGGCTTTTCTGAAACTCAGTACTGCGCATTTGCTAAAGTAATGCTGCACGAAAATCTTGGTAACTTTTCCTTACTCTAGTAAAGAGATGGTTGTTTTTCACGCTGCAATGATCTACACCTATAACCCATTTCGTACCACTCTGTAGAAGCAGCCCGTTTCTTTGTTCTTTGTACTCCGCGTATTCCTGTGTATCCCTCATGTATTCTGTCTGTTTTCACGTTGTATTCTCAATTATTTTGCTTTTGTAAGTACGTCCGTTATGTCAACCTGTGCTGCATTAACGTACTCCCACGTATTCTACCCGTATGCTGACCGTGTTAACAATGCATTCTTCGGTTTCTTAGGCTTCTTAGGTTTTTAACTGGAACATCAGGAAATACGTGATGAATAGTGACCGAATTCGCGGGAATGCGCTAATATGCTATAGGAAGACAGCAGTCATGGAGGTCAGGGAATACATTAGGAATACAGGCAGAATACAGGTAGTATACGTACGTTGGAATACAGGCACAGCCCGCAGACCTACCAATCTCGCCTCTATGACTAAGGTACCTTTAGTCTTCAGCAGTATTCCAACGCATTCCATCCGTATTCTGCATTATTTCTACTGTATTCGCGAGGTGTTTTCCATTATCTAGCTTTTAGACTGGCTGTTTCTTCTTTATTGTGTCTCCGTATTCTCCCGTATTCCGCTAGTATTCCCCATGTATTCTTGGGTTTCCTAATTTGAAAAATAAGAATACGTCTTGAATTCGGGTAAGTACCTGCGGAATACGTGATAGTACCTCGATACACTGAAGAAGACTGCAGTCATACATCAAACCTAAAGGAAAAACAAATCAGAAGACTGCTGCACTTATTATACATACTTTAGTACGTGGGTATTCTGTCGCTTTGATGAATACAGCTACCTACACTCTCCATTTCCAAATTTCGTTAGTACTGCAAAAAAAACAGACAGTGTTGCGGTCTCAAGCATTCTGACCGAGCCAAGAAAGAAAAGACAAATCCTGAGGCCTCACAAACTTACTGCAAACTTTCAATACATTTAACTAACTAAAAATATTTTTCTGATAAATAACCTATTTTGATTGAATTTCTAACGTTTTCTGGGCAAACAGCATCGTCAGCTTTGCGCGACGTCTCAGACTCTCCATTGTCCCAACGAAAATGTTTAGTATCATTTACATGTTCGCCTAACTGACGCACGCACGCCACAACAAAATCAACAGTAGATTAGTCGCTGGACATTCAAAACTTTCACAAAGCAAGCCAGTACGAAAATAATAGTCAATACCCCCCTCTTTCCAAAATTCAAGTGTGGTCACATAGATTTTAAAGATTTCAGGCTCTGCTTCTTTGTTTAACTGGTTATGTCGCTTTAATGTTCTTAATGAGTGATTTAAGGCTCTGAAGGTTTCTAAATGTTTCCTACTGCGGATTTTTATCCGAATGTGGCTATATAAGCGCCAAGCTTGCAGCAGCTAGATGGTCCACTCTGTTGTAGTCCACTGGAAGTCATCTAGCATTCACTTGAGCTGTGTTTCGTAAATAACGTTTCCACATCGGAATTTCTACGTTAGATACAGCTTCGCACAGTGCCTGGGGCAGCACATAACACATAACATAATAAGGAGTTTGTAACGTGACACCTGTTACAGGTTCTTGAAAATGAAGCTGTTTTTGTTTGGAGATCTCACTTCTTACTTGTCCATATTCTTACTTCTTACTTGTCCATATTCGTACCGATTCGGTACGAATATGGTACCGATTCGGTACGGTACAATATTTGGCTGTTTAATACGAGTACAACAATAACGACTTGTCTCTGTGCTGGTGAGCTTTTTTCTTTTTTTTGGAAAAATGTGAGTTTTGCTGAACTGATTAGTAATTTTACTGCGTATTGCGAGTAGATACTAGATACCGCCTAAACTGCGCGGAATATATCAGCTACAAAATAATCAGTTCGTTAGCTGCGGTCTATAGCCGTCTACCCGTAGAGACCTTCAAGTGGCCACCTATGTTAAGTCAATGGACAACATACCTTCAAGTGGCCAGGTATCAGTTATTTGGCCCAAGAACCGATTTTCTCCCGGTTTTTTGGTACGGCATGTTTAGCTCAACTTGCTCTTTACAGATTACTTGAAAATTTTAAAATCGGTTGAACCGTTTTTTAGTTATTTACGTTGTAAAAAACCAGTGACGAAACGCTTAAGCCACGCCACAAGAGCCCCTACACTACGCCAGCTTATTTCACTTATCAACCACACATGTGCGGGTGCAGCAAGCACTCGCTTTATATGAGAGGATATGAGCACAAAGGCAACCGGGAGCAAACTAAATTTTAAAAAAGTCATTAAAATTTACAAAAATCAGAAATCAAAACAATAAAAATCACAAATTAGTGAGCATGCGAAAAATCACAGGCTACTCCTAGTGAAAATAAAAATTCAAAGGTTAGTAAACACCGGTTTAATAGCAGTACGACAACAATGATTAAAAATCCTTTCCATACTTGTACCAGCCGTTTTCCCAAATCAATTCACTGATCCCTGCTAACCGGTATCCTTAATTATCCTATAAATTTTTATTTTGACTAGCCTGATTTTTCGCATGCTCACTAATTTGTGATTTTTATTGTGTTGTAAATTATAATGACTTTTTTAAAATTTAGCTTGTTCCCGGTTGCCTCTGTGCTCATATCCGCTCATGTAAAGCGAGTGCTTGCTGCACCCGCACATGTGTGGTTGATAGGTGAAATAAGCTGGCGTAGTGTAGGGGCTCTTGTGGCGTGGCTTAAGCGTTTCGTCACTGGTTTTTTACAACGTAAATAACTAAAAAACGGTTCAACCGATTTTAAAATTTTCAAGTACTCTGTAAAGAGCCAGTTGAGCTGAACATGCTATACCAAAAAACCGGGAGAAAGTTGGTTCTGGGGCCAAATAACTGCAGCCTGGCCACTTGAAGGTATGTAGCCCATTGACTTAACATAGGTGGCCACTTAAAGGTCTCTACGGGTAGATTTTGTGCAACGCCCGGAATACAGAATCATAAACAGCTTTGACAACTATGACTGTAATGCAGAAACATGTCATACATACGTTAGGAACTGTGATTGCGAGTTACTCTTCATACCATTACTGAGTTCATATTATCAATTTATCCACACGCTGGACATGCTGTAAATTTACCCTTCACCTATATTACCGATAACAATACAGATAAAAGTTTTCGGCATAAAGTTACGTTCAGTGAATTCACAATTTAATGATATGAATTTTTTTCGCTCTGCACAGAAGCGTTAATGCCTAATAACAGTGCACAATTTCAGTTTCCACAACTTATACAACCCAGCCTTTATCGTGATATCGTATCACTTTCATTTACTGAAAAATCTGGTTTGCAATCGCTTGTTCAGGTAAAAGAATGCGGCACTGGTTCGTAGGAGGATGATTGGCGTAAATAAAGTCCCGGTAGGGCGCTAAGTTCAAGTATTCAGTAAAGCGCATTCTTCCTCGTATTTTTGCCGTCCTACAAAAGGCAGTTTATTATTTAAAAAGATAAAGGCATGTTGCAAATTTTTCTACACAATTAACACTTTCTCGATTGCACATACCCGCACGAATGAATTGCTACCACTTGATCTTTTAATTTCCAGGAGTTAGTTTTGCAGACGAGAGGGCTTCCACTGTCCCCGGAACTTGGAAACTCTAACCCAAGCGCGCATAAGTTGTGCTTGAAAATAGCTGAATCGACTTTTCTGCACTCTTCTAGTGTAAGAGGAACAATATGCCCTTCTTGCAGAAAGGATGAATACGTCTCATTATGCTCCCAAGACGAGCCCCCTCCAGGTAGTCGGCATTCTTCCGGAAACGGCAAACTGTGTGCAAAACTAAACGGAGCTTCCTTGATAAACCGCGTGAATCCCGGTATTTCCTGCAGTTTAAGTTAATTTATGACGGGGAAATAATGCAACTGTGATCTCTGTAATAAACCTTAGACCATAGAGACACAATAAGATATTAAGAATATTTAAAAAGTTTAGCACACCTCGGCTAAACTTATTTGACAAATATCATTTTCGCATAAAATGGGATGATATTCCTCATGGCAGTAATATGAAGAAATGTCGATATTCAGTGCACTCGCTTCTTCATCATCCAAGTTGTGGCGTCCCAATGAGCAACGGACCCGATCGTAAAACTCGAGTTGAAAGGCGGCACAAACACGCGCCGCAGTTACAACTTTTTTGGTGTCAACCTACAATGCAAATACACAAAAACTGGGGAAGCGCACTGCTTGAGGCTCGCACTGTAAGACCGAAGCGAAGCTAGCAAAAGTTTAGATCATGTTGATTTAAAGTACTAGTATTATACATAGAGTAGTGCGTTTTACGTAGAACTTTTTAGTGCAAAGGACTGAGTACCTTCCCAAATTTGCAGATAATTTGGAAAGGTACCCGGAAAGGCTGTAACGTTTTTCTCAGTACTCCGCACATTCTGTTAAAAGCGTCTCATTAGCAATTCAACGTGGTAATGCTGTTTTAGTAATGGGTACCGTCGAGAATGTTGTTTTGTTTAACCGTATTTAATCTTGATATTGTTATCGCGCTACTGAAATAAAGTACGTACAGAGTCAGCAACTTAAGTGACTTAATAGTGTGCTTCTATAATTTTCATCTTCTGCCGTTTAAGTTTCATTGTCTCATTAACGCATCAAAACGGCATTGACAAACAAGTGTCAAGCTACCTGGTTAATAAGAAAAAAACATGTTGACTCCGTCACACTTGAAGGGATGCGCAGTCGCTGTAAATTATCAGCTGCAAATCTGTGTCTCTTATTACCGTATACTGCACTCTAATGCGGATACTTCATCGAATTTGTTATAGTACGAGGTACAATCTTGCCTGCAGCGATACTTCAAAGTATGCGTTGTCCGCTCTTCATGCTCCTCCGCTGTACGCAGAATCAGCAGGCGACAATCTTCTGCCCGCACCACCACTGCTGCGTCAAAACGTCGCTGTGGGTTAACGACACCGTGATGTCCTCCCTTCGGGCCATCCGCACTCGCCCCCCGCTACTGCTGGTGGTGGTGTTGTACATGGGAGTAGCGACGTGGTTCAGCATTGCCAGTCTGTCCATGCATCGCCTGCAGGATCGCAAGGAAGTGTCCGATGGCTTCCCGTACAACGGGAAATTTTACGTGCATTACATTCGATTTAAACCGGATAACGGTAATACGACGCTGCGGTTTCTGGATTATGTCAGCATAATGTCGGCGCTGAAGAATGTCCGGCCGGATAAAATTCTCGTTCATGGCGATGCGGAACCAAGCGGTGAGATAAAAATTAATTGTTGATTCACTGTTTTCTGAATGCACTAAATTAAAACGACCTCACCGATGCTGTTTACTTAAACGCGAATTTAAAGTCTGCAAACAAAAACAAAAAGCAGCATGCAGCAACAAGCCCAGTGCGCACAAATTATCAGCAATGGGTTCGCAGTTTGCGCAGAGTATTAGCCGCTTATTTGTGCAGTTAGCGTTAGAACGATGCACCAACTGTTTTAATCCAACGCTGCAATTGCTAACGAATAAATATTTCAACATTTTTTCGATAAAAATTTATTCGTACTACTGATCACTGTATTTATTACACTTACCCGGGTAGAGTATATGTATGCTTTGGCTCTGTTAAGTAATACATGCAGCGTCATTAGGTATATATTGGCAAGCGGCTATGAAAGGCGGCATCATGGAATTTCGCTTCCGTAACATAACGAAACGAGTTGGTAAAGGCAACAAAAAGGAAGTGGCATATCGAGAGCACTCTGCCGACATCGCTAAACTGGACGCTCTACTGGAATACGGGGGCGTTGCCGTGGATTTTGACGTGTTCTTCGTCCGTGGCGAGCGTATCAAGGAAATCCTGCAGCAGAAGCAATCCATCACGTGCTACGGCGACGAAGACGGCTACAACATCGGCTTCGTTGCCGGCCGGAACTCGGCTCCGCTCCTCAACGCCGGGCGGCGCAGTTACGAGGATATCTACCAGAAAGATTGGAATTTTAATCAAGCTAAGGTTCGTTGACAAGTTTTCTAAAAATACCAACAAATTGTTATCTTCCTTGCCTTACAGGCTACAGCATATGTTTGACTAAATTCCTGTGTAGGTTTCCCGGTATTTAAGCATCATATACCGGGAATCTAATTATGTCGCCGGTGCCGTCTGCAACAACCCGCACCCACACGGACTGCGTAGGTTTTTCACGGAATTTGGGAAGATGAACTGGAGCAACTCGATGGCCATCCACACGTATCACAGACACAGCGGGGTGGTGATGGAAAGTCCAGAAGATCTTTACACCGGAAACTACACGAATACTACGAACGCGGAAATGCTGCGGACTTTGTTCGAAAGGAAAAACTTGCCGCCGGTGGATCCGACATTCCGGGATGAGATGGACCCGTTGACTGGACTGAAAGTGGGTGAGACAATCGCCACGGCCATCCCGATGCCCAGGAAGACAGCGGCAACAACGGCGAAAATAAAACACGGTGTTGTGACAAGGGGTTTCACAATAAAAATACCGCTAACGCAAAACGTTTCGTCGAAGATCGCTGCAACGATTACAACGAAGGCAATATCTGGGACATTGCCGAGCGTAACTGTGGCAAGCGTTGTCACGACGGAGATCCGGCAGAACGTTTCCTCAAGAACCGTTACGACAAGTAAGATATCAGTTACAGGGACTGCTTCGCCAACAACAGTGTCAACCGTTGCGACAACAACCAAGTCAACTATGGCGACAACTACACCAAATTCATCTGCCACCGCGGGGAATGTTTCAGTGATAACAGTGTCCTCTAAACCCTAGCGGTTACTGCTTTACGTCTTTTCTTTGATGTGATTCTGTTTGCTTTACTGTTGGGACGAAACTTATGGTTCGTTTACATTATGTAAAGCTGTGCCTGAAACTTCCTCTAACTGCACGGGTGCACAGCTTCATTAACAGAAACGAAAATAATGAACACGATTGAACGCCGCCAGGAACAGATACATCGTCCCGGCTGTTTCGTAGAACAGTGAGTTATTATACCCGCTCAATAAACTCAGCTTAAAGTAAAGTTAGTAAACCATATCCGGCGTCTAACAAATCAGCGCCTTTATAGTCAGAATCGTCAGCACGCGATAACCTGTCGACCGACGTGGTCCCGGTTGACTGTGGCTGTCGAGCGCGTAATTCGTTGTTCCCGATAAACTGCCCTCCCGCTGGGCAGTGACTACCTGGGCGCGATGCCGTCGCTTCAACATAATAAACGGTAAACCGGCAAACACCGTGACGTGCGTGAGCGCGTAGCACCAGAACTCCGTGAAGACCAAAAGCGCCCATTGCGTCGGTTGCTCGTAATTAACCCGACAGAACAGCCGTTCGGTTAACATATCGGCGCAACGGAAAAGAAATGTAAAAGGTTGGTTAATATCAAACTGATGAGGCAGATGTTAAACGGGGTGCTGCTAGAATGGGTGCGAATCAGAGCGAAGAGAATCGCGGCGTTGGTTAGCGCGTCGCAGACTGCTAAGACGAGAACGGGGATGGGAAAGACAGTCCAGGTGGCGGTAATTGCCGCAACAGTCAGGTTCGATGCATTTACTGGTCACTGCCATTGCCATATCTGTTCAGTTCATCTTCGTCAACACCTGGCTGGAAAAAAATCGAAAACAAAATAAGTATGAAAAAAATAGGAAAGAAAATTAGAACTTAGTAAATTATAATCAAAATAGGTAAGAATTTGCAAAACTTATTGCGAGGGATCCTATGTAACAGACAAGCACGAGGAGATCACGAGTGAGCTTTATTGTACAAATAAAGGGGGAACAATGCTGCGTAATAGTAGGAAAGCAAGAACAAAGCACTGATGGCTAAATCTAGCAAGTGGATGCCAGGAAGGTTCTTGAGCTTCTGATAGCGTGAAAGAAGTGCTGGCGGCAACCACGTGCTGTGTGCCATCAGCTGTGTGATGATGCGCAGACTGGACTCTATCCAACGCGAGTCGTACGCCTCTGACATGCCTCTGGGCGGGAATCCGAGCTCCTGCGAAGGATGCTCCGACTCGGTACCGCACCAATACCGCACAACTCTCCGGTTGGACCCATGTGGGGTCGCCGGTACGCGTTCTCTGGCAGTGGGAGTCCGGTGTCTGGTCGACCGTCCCTTCTTCACTTCCGAACCCATGAGTGGAAGCCACTCACGGCCAAGAAATCCGGAAGCCGCTCGGGCGTTTCGTTGGACCGGTGATGCATCTGTTGGCTGGCTTCTTGCTTCTGTTGGCATCGGAGAACAATGTGAAAAGAAAAATGTAATGAAAGTTTATGCAGCGCGAAAGAAAGTATGAAATAAAGTTTAATCACAATTCCAGTGAGCAAAAGGGGTTACAAAACAGATCTGTCAAGGAGATCAAACTAGAAAAATACAATTCCGTTTGTTAGGAAAAATACTAAAAAAAAATGCAAAAATCTGTCCGGGGGTCCTATTCCGACTAGGATGACGTCCACGGGGCAATTGAGTCTCCACGGGGTCTCCTGTTTACTTTCATCCGGTAAGGTTGAGTCCGGGGCGTCGATTCCCGGGTTACCCGTCATAACCGGTTACATTCACCGAAGTCGGATAAGCACGGTTAAAAACTTACTTCCGACTCGTATCCGTCCGTTCGGGATAGAGAGGCACTGTTGCGGTTGCAAATGCCGAGGCATCCTCTCTGAATGGGGAATAGGACCGAGGTCGGTTTGACCAAGGTCGGCCTACCGACAAGTCGATCGGCGGCTAGGAGAAATTTGGCTATGTTCCGAATTCTTAGAGCTCAGGTCGGAAAAAGCTGTATGTAAGTCATGCGGCCTGTGTGGTCGTCATGTACAGCAGTTCCGTTCCAATGTGGTCGGTTGCAACCGTTCAATCTGCTACCACGAGCCTGGTTTGGAGTAATCCGAGTCGAACTGGCTCGAAGGTCCGATCGGAAATCGTGGGTTCTTTCGATGGAAGTGGCAGGTCGACTTCCATCGTAGGTCGGCTATCCCGTCCGTCGGTGGTCGACAAGGGTAAACCTGCAATAACATACCCATGTGGGGCTGAACAAGCTCCTTCAAGTCGAGTTCGTCCATCACAGACAGCTATCGATCTTCCTCCGTCGTGTTGACTGAGTTTCCGACTTCCGACTTGTGGTCGGTTATGGTCAACTTTGGAAGGTCGGAAAAAATCGAAGGTTGGTTTCCGAGCTCAAAAAATCGAAGGTTGGTCGGACAGAATCGGAGGTTGGTTTCCGAGCCGACTGGATCTGTGTGATCCGAGACGGTCGACCTTCAGCCATGGCGTTTGTTGCCAGTTTGGTCGATTCCTTTTCCTTGTCCCGTTCCTTCTCTTTCTCGTACTCATTCACTCTCGTTTACAGCCACGAGGTCGTTTGAATCAGATGCTGTCGAGTCCTGGTCGTTTGTGGGGCGTCCGGATGACAAAGTCGCCGTATGAACCGAGCGTTATTTCCCCAAGCCAGGATATCTTGGTCTAAGTCGTTCGCTTCTTGGCTGTTGTCTTCGCAAAAGTTCCTGCGGGCTCTCATCTCTGTGATGAGTTCCGCTACTCTGGCCAATAGTTTGACTATATGTGGCGCGACCGTACTCGGCAATTCTTCCGTGTCCGGTATAGCTTCCATGATCCGAGCTTCCGTGGCCGGAGACATGGGCTGGTCGGCCATTTCCATTGGTTTTGGTTGGGCCAAGCCTGCTGTTGAGGTTGGCTGAGGTTGAATCCGAACTGTTGTCGGGGTCGGCTGACTCGAGGTGGTCGGCTGTTGTGAGCCGGATGCGCATTGTTCTGCTTCTTTCCGGTGTTTCTCGAGTCGTTCTTGACGTACTTTATCTGTCATCCAATTACGTCGGAGCACGTCGATCTCCGCTTCTATATCTTGGACGTGCATCTGGGAGATCTTGAGTTGGTCTGCAATTGCCGTCCGGATGTTACAAATGGTCGGATTTGTTCCGTCCATACCATCGACCTGTTGTTGTAGGTTAGCGGCAATCTTCTGTGCGCGGGCCAGCTTCTGGTCGAGTGCTTCACGCTGTTCTGCCAATGTGGGCTTCGGCGGTTGTTGCGGAGCAATTGGCTGCGGCTAAATGGAAATCGGCTGAACCCTTTGTGGGTTAGCCTCTAAGATTTTCCACGTCTTCGACCCGCCTAGAACAGATGCTATACTGCTGATCCAAGGCATCGCGCATTTGTTTCTCCATGGCGTTGTTAGGGTCGAGCTCCCGGAGTTTTTTTTCCGAGCTTCTCGGTACTGATCTTCGACCTCCCCGATGCTGACTTCTCTTTGGTCAACCGCTTCTGCGAATGGGAGTTCGACGTCGAGTCCGGGTGATGGGACTGGGGAGGGTGTTTTCTGGCCCGTTTGTACCGGCGCTCCCGCTTTGTTCGGGTTTGCCAAGTACTGTTTGACGTGGTCAATCACCGACTGCAGTGCCTCGACGAGTCGGTCCCGGTTCGGACCTAGCGGTGGAGTTCCCCATGAGCATAGAGTATCGGCCCAATCCAACTCGAGTCGTAACGCTCGGTCGGTCCGGGTGAGGTCGGTTTCCTCCTGTTCCGTTAGGGTCCCACTGAGTCGGTGGTAAAAGATGTCGGCTAAGTCTTGTCCAGCTTGGGTGATTATATCCAAGTTAGCCGGTAAGTTACCCATAGGCGTTATGCCGACTAGAGTCATCACCGCTGTTGTAGTCGGTGGTGCTCGGCGGGGTGGCGACGGCGTCGGGATCCTTTCAGTATACGCGGGCTCCGCATCAAGGATCTTTGTGATCCGTTTCACTACCGACCTCAGTTGTCGTTCGTCGACCTCGGTCGGTTCATCATTACTGATGAGATGATCCGCATTTTTCAAGTAGGCCATCAGGTCGTTCATCTTCTGTTTTGCCACTTTAAGAGTTTCGGCGTCGGATGGTGTCTCGTTGACAAAAGATCTCTGGAGGTGATCCAGTAGATTCCATCCATCGGTGATTATGGAGAACACCTTCTCCCTGCGGCTTTTGCGCATTGCCGAGTGCATCTCCGCCGCCGACGAGGTCGACGGTAATGTGTCCGGAGTCCTCCTGTCGACGTCCGTTGGTCGACGTTGACTCCGGCTGTATTCTCGCAGCTGGTTTATGCCGTTCTGTACAAGTTGAGAATGGACTCCCGGTTCAACCACACCTGGTTGTATCAGGTTTCTCACAAGTTGTATGTAAGCGGTGAACTCAGAGATTGTTTTCTGAGCATCCGGCTCGAGTCCGTTTTCGGCCCGCTGCTGTATTTGCCGCAAAATTCCTTCCGCCTCTTGTATGGCGATTCTACCCTTTGCAATGGCCGTATCGCTTGCCAAAGTTGCCAACGTTACGGCCTGTGTGGTCGTTGTTGGTGTTAAGGCTGTGGCGAGATGGACTTGCTGTTCCTCCGACTGGATAAGTCTGTCCAAGTCGGTGTGCCAGTTGTACAGTTGTTTGTACTCCTCGAGCAAGGCTTGGAATTCTGGAGGATGGTTGTCTTCCCCTGTTGGAAGAGTGGCCATCCGTTGCCTAGTTTCATTCGATTGGGCAATCACGTCCTCCTGCTCCTTTTTCAGTTCGGCCAATCTTCGGATGCGTTCCGAGTTAGGCACCTGGGGATCCAGTGAATGTGTCCCCGTGGCAACCTGTGTGGTCGGCGGTGGTGATGACGATATCGGTGAAGTTCTGACGTTTCCTAGAGTAGTCGTCGATCCTTCCGTGTTGGAAGTCGGGAACTTCTCTGACCAACCAGCCCTGTCTATACGACCTATGACTGCTCGAAGTCGGTTCTTATCCTCCTTTGTGGTAGGCGTACCGGACTTCATTAGGTCTTCAACCGGCTTTATGCCGGTTATGAGATCATTAATTTTATTAAACTTAAAGCCAAGGCTTCCAGGCCAGGCGTGGTCGTAGATGTGCTGAATGGTCTGTTTGCCTATGAGGATCGCTTTCCAAGCTTCTGTCGGCTGACCGTCCGCTCCGATTTGAGCTGTCATAACATGATAGGTCGGAACCTGTTGTTCGGCTCCTTGTGGGTCGCTCTGGATCATCTGTTGTATCCGTCGAACATGTTGGTTCAGCCGTACGGCCTGATCGTCCGTGGCCGGGTATCCGGGTGCCGTGAGTTGTCCGGCTATCCGGAGACGAGTGGGGGGCGCCGATTCTACTGGCTGTCCCGTCCACAGTCGTTCGAGTCAGTAATGTCATCCTCCAGCTGTCGAAAAGTCGTTCTCCCCTGACCAGGATTGGTTGTATTTGTTCGGGTGTGAATACTCTCACTCCCTCCGACCTCCGTTCGGCCGCTTCCAGGTTACGGATCATCTGGGGGTATCGCTCGGCTCTGTTGCGAGCGTTCTTCATCCTGTTGCTAATTGCCATCAGCAAAGCTGGATCTGGCGGCATACCGGTGCTCAAGTACGATCGAAGCCACTGTGGGTGCGCTGCGTTAGCTGCTCGGTCGCCATTGAAGTCGATGGCTTCCGGAGTTCCTCTTGGTGTATCTTCCAGTACTGCGTCGATCCGCCCGATGACTATGTTAGTCATCCGGAGAAGGTCCCTCAGCTCCTGCAGTGTTGGGAACGGTTCGACAGGTGGTCCTTGTGGGACTTGCTGTGTTGGATTCAACTGTAAGGAAAGGACCATGATCGGTGGCGTGTCCTGGCCTACGTTGAACGCTATCATTGGTTGAGATTGGCTCGTTGGGACGGCTGCTGGTTGGGTCGTCGTCGGCTGTAGCGCTCGGATTTCGTTCTCCTTTTCCGTCAACTTCTTAGTCAAATACCCGATTAGTTCGGAGTTAGACTGGACGGCTAAAGGGTAATATTCCTTAGTCGGATAGAGTCTAGCCAGGCGTTTCTTCACCTCATTTATCTCGTGAAGGTATTCACTGCGCTTTTGCGCTAGAGCGTCCAGCCGGGCTAGTCGAATTTCTTCATCGATCACCGCCTGTGTTGTCGGTGCCGAGATTCCGGACGAGCGCAAGTTTTGTTCCTGTGTGCGTATCTTTTTCTCCAGCTCGGCTTGTTGTGTCTCAAGTCGGCTCAGTCTGTTAAACTCGGCCGTGTAGTTTTCCATGTTCTTTCGAAGTCGTGCCCATGACACTCTTAGCTTCACCGCCTCTTTCATGGCTTCCTCCTTTCGGAGACGTAATTTTCCGATCTCCAATGAAGGTGTTCGGCCAGGCGTTTGTCGACCTGCCGAAGTCGACGGAGTTCGCTGAGACGACGGCGTGACAACCTGTGTGGTTATCGCCGGGGGGCCTGGGTCAGGGTCTCCCAGTCTCTGGCTAACATGCCGAGCTACCGCTTGTTGGCAGATTCGGAGGGTTTCCTGGTCCTTGGCATGCAGCTTTTTGTTAGCGTCGTTCAGACGGTTCTCGTAGTACGACAGTTCAGCCGGCAACTTCATTCTGTATGAAGTGTGGCTCGGGTCCATCTGTGAAGTCTGTGTCAGCGCTTGGCTAATCGTGTCTATGTGAGCACGAGCCAATGTCGCTTGCTGGCATAATTCCTCTTCGGTTCTGCCATTAGTATTAATCTGCTGGGCAACCGCAAAAGGTGGAGACATCGACTTTACGACCTGTGTGGCCGTCGTCGAGACAGGCACTTGTTGGCTCTGTCTTCCGACCTGACTTCTATGCTGATTCAGCCGGTTCATTAAGTGGGTCGTCGCATTCGGATCCATCGAGAGGTTCTGTTGTCTGGGCGGTCCGAGATGAGTCGGGGAAATTGGTGGAGTCAGCAGTACTGGCCTTGGTGTCGAGACTGTGCCGTCCGGGCCAACTATACTCATCGTTCCGATCGTCATAGTTGGGGGTGGCATTCCGGGCGTTGGCAAAACTGCTACAAATCGCATCGGTGGTGGGTTATACGCGAAACTGTTCGGCGCCAATGTTGGCGTCGTATAGATCGGGCCCGCCGAGTTAGCCATTCCTTGCGCCATTGTGGGCACCGTGTAAATTGTTACAGGCGTGTTCGCCATCCCTGGCACCATTGTAGGTGTCGGGAAGCTGCTCCGGTCATCGTTGTTGATGCCGAGCTGATCGGTCCGACTAATGTAGTCGGTACCGGCCACTGATACGGTGACATTTGACCATGTGGGTCTGCTGCCGTCGTCGAAGTCGTCTGACTCATTCCAGTTCCGAGGTTCCACAGGCGGCCTGTGTTATCGACTGCTGTGTTTGGTGGCAAAATCTGCGGCGGTATCGTTCCACGTTGGGACCCGACCGTAAGACCTGCTAACACATTAGTTGTTACGTTAGCGCTAGGGTTATCTACCTGCGGTAATGGCGTCTGTGTGGCCGACCGCGAATTATCCGATCGCGATGTGGAGCGATGCGTCGAATAGGGCTGCGATCGGTTCGATCCGCTGCCGCTACGTCCGCTGTTCGATCCGCTGGAAGGTGGGTCGTGTCGGTGACGACCTGACATTGTTGCTTGCTGTCAAGGAAAGGAAATACGGCGCGTTAGAATTCTACCAACTCCCGTACATTCAACTGAAGATGTTCCGGTCAACTGAAGAGATTCCATTTCGACACAAAAGGTCCATCTATACCTAGCTACTGTTAAGCTACCTAAAACTTATTCTAAGTTTTCCACCTATGGCCCTATGACTGAGTCTGTTCTGTTGTGACTTTTGTTTTGGGGGTCTTAGTTTTTGCTGTTTTGACTGGTTTCTCCGAGTCTGCCCGTCCTTCGGATATTCGTTCTATGATTTCTTTATGGGCTTCATCTTCAGCGACTTCAGTTTCCTCCAGCATCTTTTGTGCTGTCAGCTTCGGTTTCTTAGCTGTCCCATACTTCCGTTTCGGCTTAGTCGGTTTGACTGCCTGATCGGCTGCTACGACTTCGGTAGTCCGTGCCGGTGTGTTCGGTAAGTCGATCTTCCGCTTTGTGTACTTGCGCTTAGGCTTGATCCGTTGGACTGCAGAGTCGGCTAGAACGACCTCCGTGGTCGGCGCCGACGAGTCGGTTTCATTAACCGCCCTCTTTTTCCGAGCTGGCTTTATCGCCGGCTTCAGTTCATCCGTAGGTTGGTTGGCTAGCTGGTCCGGCGTTTTCGAATCGTCTTCCGACTTCTTCGGCTGCTCGGTAGTCGGCTGAGCTTTGTCATCAGCTTCGTCCGAGGTCGATGCTGGTTCAGCAGCTATCACATCTTGCTTCTGAAGTTCCTTCAGTGTTGGTGTCTCGAAGTCGGTCGGAGGTTTCTTCCGAGGTCGACCTCGTTTCTTCTTTGCCGTCGGTTCGGTTTTATCCGTGTCGTTAGTCGGATGCGAGGGTTTCTCGACGGTTTCTTCCGGTTTCTTCTTCGGCTTCCGAGTAGCTTTCCCTTCTGTTGGGTCGGCTACTGGGCCTGTTGACCGAGTTGCTGGTCCACTTGTCTCGGCTCGGCAATGTTTTACTCGGTCAACGGCTACCGTATCTTTACGTCCGTCTTCGCATCGAAGCCCGAAGGAGCAAGTTGTTTGGGCCAACGTAGTTGATGACCGTCCAAACTCCATCGTAGCGTACCTTCCGAGTTGGATCTTTAGTCGGAAATTCCACCGTTACCTTATCCCTCGGTTTGAAGGTCGGACTCGACTTCTTCTTGTTATAGTGCTCGGCATTTCGTTCGCATGCTTCATCGATGTTGATGCGGGCAATCTCATGCGAGCGCTGAAGCCGTTCTTTAATCCGTCGGATGTAATGTTCCTTATCCTAAAGGTTTCCGGTGTATTCGTTCCGGCCACTACGTCCTGTGGCATGGTCATTTCCCGACCATACAACATGTAGTACGGTGAGAACTTGGTCGCGGCGTGGACGGCTCGGTTCATTCCGCAGACGACGTAGTCCAAGGCTCTGTGCCATCGGTGTCCGTCTTTTACGTCGCAGAACTTCCTTCCCATATCGTTTGCATTTGCCGTTCGACTTGTCCTTGTCCTTCCGGATGATGGGCAATTCCAAGTGTATGTTGGATGCCAAAGATTCGTGCGACCTTAGCGAATGTCTTCGCTGTGAAGTGATTCCCTCTGTCCGAGTGGATGAAGGTCGGCATTCCGTATTTCAGTAGGACGTCCTTGACAAAGAACCTCTCGAATTCTCTCGCGGTGTTCGTCTTTGTTGCCCGGGCTACGGTGAACTTCGTCAGCTGGTCGGTTACCACTGCGATATACTGGTATCCCTTCGTCTCCGTCCGGGGAAGGGGACCTTTAAAGTCCGCGTATATGCGATACCAGGCTTCACCGACTACCGTCTTTTGGAGTTTACCAGGTGGTGGGCATCGTTGCTCGGATGAACTTACGATAATAGTTGGCCAATCCGAGGAACGACCTGAGTTGCCGTTCAGTTCTCGGGCAGCTTTGTTCTGCGATACAGGCCACTTTCTCGTCATCGGTCTGGACTCCGTCCTTACTGAGAACGTGTCCGAGGAACAGCAGGCTGTCCGTTCCGATCTCGCACTTCGAGAGTTTGACCGTGAATCCAGCATCGCGGAGGCATTCGAGAGTCGCTCGGAAGGTCTCAAGGAAGTCTTCGAAAGTTTTACCGAAGAAGATGATGTCGTCGATGTAGGCGAACACACCTTTCTTCCGAGCTGATGCTGTTATTTTGTCCATATGCAACTGGAAAGTTGTCTGTCCGTTGCAGACTCCAAACGGCATACGGTTAAATCGTCACATGCCTTCGGGTGTCACGAAGGTCGTGTGGTCTTTGGATTGTTCATCTATGGGGATTTGCCAGAAACCGGACTGACAGTCTACCTTGCCGTAGTACTCCGTTCCGGCGCATCGGTCCAGTAGCTCGTCCGGGTTCGGTAGTGGGTAGTTGTTCTTCTTCGTTACGGCGTTCAACTTAATATAGTTGATGCAGAAGCGTGTTCCTACCGTGCCGTCTCCGTTCCGTTTCGCGGCTAAGACGACGGGAAAGCTCCACGCAGCCGATGACGGTTCGATGATTCCTTGGTCGAGCATCTTTTGCACGTGTTTCTGGATGAATTCACGTCCCTTCCAGCTTGTCCTGGTGGGGTTCATCTTAATCGGCTGCGCCCCTTGGACATCAATGGTATGTGTTACCCCTTTGACGTCTCCATAAGGTTTCTTCGAGGTCGGAATAAACGGTCCAATAATCCCATGCAACTGCCTTCAATTTGGCCAGCTGCTCGCCGGTTAAGTTTTTTCCGAAGTTCATGGAGTCGATGATTCTCCGTCGCTCCTCTTGGGATTCAGCGTCTTCCTTTTCTACCTCAGCCGTGTTGACTCGTGCTTCTTCGACCTTCTGGTCCTCCGTCATCATAGTAAATGCTTCGGCTCGGCCCATCGGCGCACCTTTGCGTAAGGTTACCTCTCGATGGGTGTGGTTTGCCACCATGACGGTGAACCGTTTCCCGTCATGTTTGGTTACGCCGTCCATGAATTCGACTCCATCTCGTCTGGGGTCGGATTCGCCTAGGTACATCAGTTTCTGGTCCGTGGATACGGGTACGTCCAAGAAGACTTCTACCATGGTTACGGCTCGAGGAATGAGATTGACCTTCCGTTGGGATCGAACTCCTGTTGCCTCGAAGACTTCGAATTGGGGTTTTGGCTTCGCTTCCCGAGTCGGGGGCCATGTCTTCGCCACTTTGTGTGGGAGTTCCCATTCGACAAATTCGTTATTGATCTCCGGTTCGTAGACATCGGCGTATTGCATATGGCGAAGTCGTACGCCTTTCTTCAGCACCTTCGTTTGGTGAGTCGTATTCTGGATGTTTATCCAAGCCGTGTCGTTTTGAGGTCGGATGTCGATCTTGGCTTCAATTGGCCGAATAGGTCGGACTACCCGTTGTAGGGTAGAGAAGTAAATTCGTCTTCTCGGATCCATTGGTTTGGCCATCCGTACCTTGATCGAGGTTTGTTCCGTCTGGTCGTCTATGAATTCTGTGTGAATTATAGACCGCAATGCTGTAGTTAGCCGGACATCGTAGGTCGGTTCTTCGTCCTCCGACGACGAATCGTCCGAGTCATTTATGCTCGGTTTATCCGTCTTACAGTGTCGGACTGACAGATCGAATTCTTCGTCGTCTTCCTCGGATTCTTCCGAAGGTCGGTTATCGGAGTCTGTGTCCGCCAAATCGCTCGTACTTCGTATGTCCGAGTCGTCCGATCTGTAATCCTCGATTTCGACTTCCGATCCGTTTTCGGGGTCGACTTCTGGCATGTTTTTGAATCCGACCTTTGTGGTCGGTTCGGGTTGGTCGGCTTTATCCGTCGGTTGAGTAGGTCGACTCGCTCCGTCCTGATTCTCAAGGTCGGTTGGCTGTGAGCTTACGTCGCTCAGCCATCAGATGCTCGTCTGTTGGGGCTTCCGAAAACGATCCACCTTCCGTTCCTGTTGCGGAGGTGACGGTGACGACGGTCTGTCGTTCGACCAAGTTAGGTCGTGATGAGCCTTTATTGCTTGTACTACCTCGTCGATGTTGTCTTGGCAGATAGCACACTGATAAGGTTGATCGGTTTCTTCAAGGGCTATGTTTCCCTGAGGCTTCGCCGGGCTACTCGCAAACTTCACGTCGGTTGGAGTATGCGCCGTTAGTGGTGGTAACAGTTTAGGGACTTGCCGTGTTATAGCGGTGTCCTCTCCGTATCGTTGCCAAAATGCGGTCGTTGACGATTCTCCGTGCAATCGAACTTTCTGCATGTAGATGAAAAGTCGTCTGCCGAGTTCCTGGCAGGGTATCTCGAGCGGCGCTGGGACGGAGAGTCCACATTCCATGTACTGTCGATGGATAGGACCTCGTTCTTCTTCCCATTCCCATGCCCCTCGTCCTCTATATCGTTTATGAGGGCGATTACCGGTTCACACGTTTGTTGTGCGTCCAGTATCTGGTCGGGGGTTACTGCTCCGTTCTGTTGCAGAGTGGCCACTATCTCCGACGTCCGTTTGTCGAGAAAGTGTCGAACTCCCGAGAACCAAGTTCGGTACTTTTGTCGTACTTCCTCTCGGTTCATGGCATCCGCGTCAGCGGATGCCTCTGGTATCGGGATAGACTCGACTTGTCCGCCCACACCAAGTATTTTGGTGTAGTGTCCGAGAGGTTGCATCTTTAAGCCGTTCCTCTCGCAAAACCGTTGTTCGATGAGCGAGGTTTCCGCTTCGGTATCCAACATCGCCAGTGTGGGCGTGGATCCGACTTAAATTTCGTGTGCCCAAGCTCGAACTGTCTTCGGTTTTTTGTGTGTTCCCTTCTCAAAGGTTACTTCCCGCACCGTTGGTTTGATGGGGATTAACGACACCGGTCCGTGGTCGGCTAACTGTTGAGTTGAACCTTGTGTAGGTTCGACTCCGACTTCAACCACTTCTTGTTCCTCAGGTCGGTTAGCTACTCCGTCCTCCGGTATTTCGGCGGTTCCGAACCGTTGTGCCTGTGCTAGTATCCGTTCCTCCGTTAAGAATTCTGTTGGCCTCAGTGTCGATCACATGTAGTCGAGGTTGAGGAACGTTCGAGAACCAGCTACTGTTCTGTTTGGTTGCTCTTTTCGCTGGAAGAGGTCCGCTTCCTCTGGCCGAGAGTAAACGGGTACCTGTGCTTCCAATGGGACAGTTTCCCATTGTTCGAATCCTTCCGTTTCTTCGGTAAGGTCGATGGCTGCCGTTGTTGCAGCGTATCTATCCGTTGGCATCCGGATGATACATTGGGGAAGTTTCTGTTGGCCCGGTGCGTGGATCGGCGTCCCGGTCCTCCACGTCTTGGGCCTCGTCTGGGCTGCTCGGTTGGGTTTATCCTCACCGGCAATCCGGTCCAACTTCCGTGGCCGGGCCGTACTACGTCACATTGTGTGACGGGGCGCAGTCGCATTGTTTGCGCTGCTTGGGTCGGGCAATTCCTGCGTTCCGACCCCCGACGTTTCAGCGCCAAGTCGAGGCTCTAGGTCGGTTGCCTCGAGTGCTTGTTGCATCCCGGCCCAAGCTTCGACGGTGCCATTGTTGGCGTACACGCCGAGCTGGGCGGCTAACTTCCGAGCCGTCTCCGCCTTCTTTGTGGAGGACGACATCGCTTTTGCGAAGTCCTCCTCGGAACTGTTTTCGTTCAGTCCGAGTAGCTGGAGGATGGTGCTAATCTGTTGAACAACTTCCTCGATCGTCGTGGGGAAATTCGATTCGTTCCAAACTTTTGACGTTCTATCGCCTTGTCGGTGCGCCGAATTAGTTTGGCCGGGCATTTCCTGCGTTCCGGTCCGGATCTCAATTTCACCATTGTTGATGAAAATTCCGAGCTCGGCTGCCATAGTTCGGGCAGCCGTTGCCTCCTTTGTGGGGGCTGATAGTGCCGTGAGGAATTCTTCCTCCGTGCAACTGATTCAATCCAGTCCTAATGTGTTTAGGACTGTTACTATCCGTTTTTGTAAAGGATTGAAGTTCGGTTCGTTCCGGGAAGTATGCGGCTGGTTAGTCGGGTTATCCTTGTCCAGTGGTTCGGTTGGATGTTGGAGGTCGAATGAGTCGCCGGAGCTCATCGACCTTGGGCGTTTCCCGGGGAGTTACTCCGAGCCGGCCCATTGTTGGGTGGCGTCGAGTTCAACGACTGGCGTGGCGGCTACGGTTCTCTGTATGCCGGAGAACCTTGTTGGTTCCTACCGCTATTCCTGCGGTTTTCGCCATTCCCCTGGCCGGGCGACCGGTTTCCGTTGCCGGGGCTGCCCGAGCCGCCAGCCTGTTGCTGGCGAAGGCGTGATGGTGGCACGATGTCCCTCCAAAATGGATTGACCGAGCCAACCGGGCCATTCGTCGAGTATCGGCGGTACCAATCGTCGTACCACTGAAGGTTCGGATTGTTACCCGACCCGTATATGCAGCGCGACTCGTCATGGTTATTGAACATGCAGTGCCTGCACCTGAAGGTCTTGTTCTTTGTCCACTGGAAGAAGGCGGCCTCCATTTTGTCGACGTATGTCATCGCTTGCCGAGCACCTTGTTGCGCTTGGGGAGGTCGGTTACCTAGTGGGCCGCCGCCTCCGCCGCGGTTAGGGAAGTTTCCACGGCCACGATTCCCGCCGCCGCGTCCTTTTCCGCGACCAAAGCCTCCGCCGCCGTATCCCTGTATAGGATACTGGCCGTATGCGAGTATCCCTGGTTGGAGTTCTGTCCGTAGCCAAAACCTGTGTTGTTTTGGTTACCGCCCGAGCTATAATTTGGGCCTCCGTAGTTGTTAATGGGGACTCCAACTCCAGGTGCCGGGGGATTCAAATTCGCTGCTGCCGCGCCTGCCCATGTCTGTTGTTGGACTCGTGCTTGTTGCACCGGTGGCGTCGGCGCCGGACTCAGTTGTCCGTACTGTGCCGTCGGAGTTTGATATCCCGGTATCATGTGTGGCTGATATCCTGTCTGTTGTGGTATCGCCGGAGGTGGAGTCGGGACCGGTGCAGGTGTTGCTGCCCGAACTCGGATGTAGTCGCCATCGCGTGGTTTTCGCACCTCATACATCTCTTTGCCATTAACGAAGTACCGTTAGTAGTCGCGGAACTCGATCGGCGTTGCCGGCATCCTGATTTCCAGGGCCTCCCGTAGTTTGGGCTCGTGGATGTTCTCCTTGAGATGGTACAGGATTATCTGATCGGTATTCGGGCGGACTTGGGATTTCATGAACATCATGGCGTCATAGTACTGTTCTGGCGTTTCTTCGCCAAAGAGAAGTATCCGTTTGTTAATCCGCGATATCATGTTCACTTTCCTATTATTGTCCGCGAATCGCTGCTCGAGTTTGGTCAGCCATAAGTTGACTGGCCATCCGCCGAGTGGTTTTCCGGCGGCCTCGAGAGTATGCCACTCCTCCGCTTGGCCATCCAATCGGGTTACCAAGTCGGACATGAAAGTCTGATCGTATTCGTACCATTATTAGGCTTGACGATAAAGGCTTCGAATTTGTTTGAGCCACCCATGAAGCTTGGTGTGGTCACCGTCGAACGGCGGCAAAGGTTGCCGACGTCCGTGGGCATTGCGCGCACCAAGGCGACGTGTGTTGGGTCCTGTCCAAGAGGAATCGGGTGTACCGCCGGCGCAGCTTGTTGTGCAGCCGGGGCGGGTGGCGGGTTGGCATATGACATGTGACCTTGTTGGTCTTCGTATGCCTCTTGTTGGTAGGCTTCGTCGTCATGGCCATCGTATCCATCCTGTTGTGGATACCAAGCCTTTGCCTGGTCTGCGTGACGAGGCTGTTGTGGCTGTCCTCAATACTGGTTTGGCTGTGGAGGCGGCGCTCGATTTTGTCTCGGCGCCTGCGGATAGAATCCACTCGGTTGGTCGTAGACTCTTCCGTACCGGTTGGGCTGTGTTCCCTGAGCCGGCATCCGACCTTGTGTAGGTCGGTGTGGAGGCACCCGACCTTGTTGGTCGGAACTTACCTCCTCGTTCTGTCCATCCTGCTGCTGGTCGGCCGTATTAAATGACCGAGCCCTCGCCCGTTCAGGGTCGAACGGCGAGTTCTGGCGGGGGAAGTTCTGATTAGAATTCGTCCTTGATGGGCGATATGCTTCCTTTCCGGGTCTCGGTAGCGGAATTGGAGGACGTAGGGAATCTGTTGTCCGATCTCCTCTCATTGCATTGTACGGGTTGAATGCATTGGGTACCGGCGCGTACGTTGTCGTCCGCGTCGCGTGCGAGGTGCTAGTATGCGCACCGGCTGACGTTGTTGTCGCCGCGTTAGACGTTGACACTTGTGGTGTCGCGGTCGACGTGTTGCGTTCCGGTTCCGGAGCACTCGGTACAATCGGTGGTTGTGGGATTGTTCCCACACTCGGGTCGGTTGTTACGACTTTGACGAAGTAGAAGGTGTTGTTCTCCTTCTTCGCGATTTCCAGGACCGGGTTAGTGCCCGACAGGATGTCGCTTATTGTTCGGGACTGCTGTTGATCCTGTGCTATGGATGTTCGGTATGAGGGAGGTTCGGCCCGGCTTTGTTCCAGGTGCTTTTTCTCCTCCCTTAGACACCGTGTTTCCGTGTCCATCTCATCCATTTGCCGCATCATCTTTGTGAGATTGCGGGCGGCTTGTTCGCCGAAGCCGTACAGTTCGACTTCGCGGGCTTCCAGGTAAACGATGCGGTTCTGTTGCGCTTCATTCATTTTTTGGGCTTCAGTCAAGCTGTATTCCAGCTGGGCTCGGAGTTTCTGTTCCTCCCTAAGGACTTCGTTCAATCCGTGTACTTGGTCGGCCGGCTAAGCGTTTGCCTCGACTAGATCGGCATCGGCTGTCCTTTGGTTGGGGGGGCCTGTTTGCCGAGTGTGTGCGTCGATAAATGGACGTCCCATTCTGGCGAGGAGGAGCTCCATTTCCGACTCGAGTTCGTCGATTCGTTGCGTTAGCCGGTCGATCTCATTGTCGGCCTTCTCGAGTTCCACCACGTACCTATCGACTTCGTTCCGACAGACCTCGGCTTCTTCGTTGGCCTGGTTAAGTTGCTGGTGGAAAGCTCGTGCTGCCATTTCCAATTCAACCAACGCCGTTTGTACGTCGGCCAAGTCCTTCTTTGCTTCTTCGAGTGCTTTGTGCGCCTCGTCGAGCTCGCGTTTGATTTCGAAGACGGCCGCTGTTGACCGCTCGAGTCTGCCAGTAAGTATGGCGACTTCGTCGACTTCGTGTCGGCACGGTAAGTTGGCTCGCTTCAGTATGGCGTTGAGCCGATCGATCTCCCTTTGTTGGGTGGCGATGCCTTTGTTAGCATCGGTCATATCGCGTTCCCATTTTCTCCGTTCGAGTCTATGGCTTTGTGTCGGTTGGTTGCCGTTCCAGGCTAGTCGGTTGCTTGTTGCCGACTTCCTTTTCTCCGACCTCTGTGGTCGGCATCTGTTGCCCGACCTCCGTGGTCGGTTGTTCTATTGCACAGCCGACCAACAAGGTCGAATAATAGCAGCTGGCCTCGATCAGGTCATCCTGCTGATGGTCGGCGTCTGTTGCCGCGGGCTGGTCGACCATTTGTTGATCGGCCTGTGCAGTCGGTTGTTGTTCACCGACTTCCTTAGTCGGAGATTTTCGCTCGACCTGTGTGGTCGGCGATTGCCGTCCGACTTCGTTAGTCGGTATGTCCATGTTGGGCGAGGTCGGTTTCGGCACTTCTTCCTTCCTGTTGGGTGATCGCCGTCCGAGCTCGGTGGCCTTTATGACCGTTACCGAATCTTTGACTCTGTGTGAGCTCGACTGTCGGTCGGCATGAGACAATGTGGTCCCTGCTTTCAGCTGTTCCACATCCCATTCGTTCGGGTGGGACGGGGCTGCTACGTCAGCTGGGGCTTCCAGAAATGTTTTATCCCGGGCATCCTCAAAACTGTCATCCGATGTCGGATTCGAGTCGGCAAGGAGGATCCGTTCGTTACGCTTCTCCCTTGCCTCGGCCGCCTAAGTCGAGTCGGTTGAGGACGGCTGACTATTTTCCTGACCGGCGTACCGGAGTGAGTACTTTCCGGTCGTATTCGCACGCCGAGAATAGTCCGTGTTGAACTTTCTGGCGTATTCGTTCTCTCGGGGTTCGACATTGTTGTCGAGTCAGGTCGGCTCTGGTGGAGCCTTAAAGGTTTTTAACAGTTAGAAAGAGAAGGTCTAACTGTTAAAAATTTTACCGAACATCTTCTGTGTGAAGATGTTCGGTAAAATCAGGAACGTCTTTTGGTTCAGGAATTTCCAAGTGTCAGGACCGTCCGGTGAATTGTTGTTGTTGTTGTTGATGTGTCTGTTGGTGACTCAGTACACAGGGTATTAGTATACAGTACTATGGTACAGTACAGTACGTAATAGTAGTACGGTGTAGTACGTCCTATATTACTGTGCTGACCGGTGTGACGTAACAGGTTAAGTGGTCTTGCACTTCTGCCTACGTCACAGAATGCGAGCCGCGTGCAAAAGTTTAAAAAAATGATGATTCACCCTATGTTAGGCTATGGGAACTTTCCCCTGCACGCTGATTGGCTGCCTCTTAAGTACTGATAAGCGATCGTTATGACGTCCCAAGAAAGCTCGAGAATTTTCGCGCTATTTTCCGCGAGAAAAACAAATTATTTTTGGTCGGCTAGAAAGTTTATATAGTCGAATTTTCGGTTTTCACGCTAGTGAATACAAATCTTCTGGCTACATAACGTCGTATACCAAAACAAAAAAGTGGTTGGGAGTGCGCGAAGCTAAAAGTTTTCGTGCATGTACACAAATTTGGTACCATGTACCAGGCCACTTCCCTTAACAGCAGACATACGCGATGCGTTGTTGCCGAAAATAAAACAGTAGCCGGTTAGCCAGCGAATTCTTATACGGGGAACGCAAGACGCTTGTACAGGGTATATGTTATTACTTTGCCGATTGCGACGCTATGCTTCTAACCAACGCAAATCACCAATAAGGTTTTATTAATTCGTTCGTTATTCCTAGGTCACCTTGAAAGCAGGGTGACAGCGGCGTGCGCCGGCCATTCTGTACTATTTCAGCGACACGGAAGCACCGCATATTGAGTTCACCTCATTGGATGGTTCTCATTGGTATTTCTAGTGGCGTAATCGACGCCCTCTGCCTTTCGCATTACGCCTATCTCGCCACAGCAACGAAAAAATCAGTTTGCTGCTTGCGCACAATGCACTGCTATTCCCTAATTTA
Organism: Paramacrobiotus metropolitanus; assembly: GCF_019649055.1. Lineage (NCBI taxonomy): Eukaryota > Metazoa > Tardigrada > Eutardigrada > Parachela > Macrobiotidae > Paramacrobiotus > Paramacrobiotus metropolitanus. The sequence goes on from NW_026570283.1 coordinate 669,129, forward strand.
TCCGTGTGATTCATTAATTTTTAAATAATGTCTTGATTTACCGTTGTCACGGTATTATTTTGTACTAGTTGTACCGCACATTTTGGCCAGCATTTTGTGCTGTCTCCAAATTAAATTGTTTATTGAATATTCGTGACTTGAAACCAAAGAGCATTTTAAGCTTAATAAATGACAGGTAATGCACAAACATCTGTAGAGATCGCATTGACTGAATATTTCGGTTGTTGCCGAGTCTCTGGTTTTGATTATGAAAGAAACTGATGCAATTACAACTCTGAACTCGTATGTTAAAATAGGAAGATATCCGGCGAAATATTTAGGCGACGCTCTGAGTCTAATTACATAAAACCACGCGACATGAGCAGGTATTTCCTAATGATACAGTTGTCTGTCGGGTTGAAATGAATTTAATTTGTTCGGCCCGCGCTCAAGCTCGGACTTGGACTTTCAAAAGTTGCACTTGGACCGCACCTGGACTTCATAACTTGGACTTCAAATCTTGGACTTCTAAATCGGACTTTCCTTTAGAAAAAAACTAATAAGCTAAGTAACCTAAGAAACGTATGAACCTAAAAAAACTAAGAAACCTAGGAACCCCGAGATACCCAAGAAACCTAAGAAAAGTCGAAGTTGAAAGAGTAGAAGTCCAAGTTAAGAAGTCTGTTGAGGAGAGAAGCGGCTCACATACAGCGACAAAATCTTTCAAATGATTTCAACGTACTGCGCCGTGGTGCAGTGGTACAGCCTACGCGGATCTGACGACGTAGCCGGGGTTCGATTACTCCATCGGCGCCTTTTTCAGCCGTTTCTCGGTTTCCCTCGGATTGCGCCCTGCTGATAAGTCCAAGTGTGGGCCGAGTCCAAATTTTAGTAGTCCTAGTTCGAGCTTGAGCACGGGCCAATTTGTTCTACGCTTACATTCTAAAGTTGCAAACGACCTAATAAGTAGCGCGGAATAAATTTGACTAGAAACAACTGTAAAACTGTGGTTTATTATCAACAACTTGGACTAAGACTCTGAGAGCTCTCGTGTCTTCCAGCGAAAACAATACCGGAAATCAGATAAGTAAATCTCCGTAGCAACATTTTCCGGAAAAATGCACATAGCATATGATAAATAGTTAGTAAGACATCAACAGGTTGAAATATTTTAAAAAGTACAAAAGCGCAAACTCATCATGTTCATTGTCGTGATCAGTGAAACAGATCAAATGCGCGCCAACAGAAAATGCACACACTTCTCTGGAAAAAGCGGCCGATTTGGTCCATGGCCAACGTTGATGCCCCGAATGTCAGCCGTAGCGCTATCCCTTCTACGCTGATTCTACTCCCGTGATCGTCGAATGGGCAGAACCATTTGACCGTACAATTGACCATGCGCAGGGATTCGCACGGCAAACTACTGAAAATTTTTATGAAATCCTGCAGACGACAGTGTTCGCGAACCCGGTCTGGGTAAAAGGTTTCAGCAAACCAGCGAGCGGGATTATGCTGCGCACACGGGCTTTCCTTTCCATAGTGGTCGGTGACGCGGTTGACCAGGAATGAAATCTGCCAACCAATCAGATGCAGCGCGGCCAATCGGATCTCTGGTCGATGCTTGGCCGTGTACAGCAACATGTCGCTCATATTCAGCAAGTCGTTCGTCGTCATCGTTCCCTCTCCATCCACCAACGCCACGTGGCGTGTGGCTGGACGGAGACTTTTGAAAAGCGCCACCGACGATACAGGGTGAAAATGTTCGCATGGAAACCGTTTGCATGGTACACAACGGCGTTCCAGGACTATGAGAGCCGAGAGCGCTGGCGAATCCATCAGCAGGTTCCACGTGGAGCAGGTTCCACGTGGAGCAGACGAAACGTAGCCGGGTCTGTGACACCGTGTCCGTGTCCAACTGGGAAAACACTTCCCGCCACAGTTCCGGCGGCAGCCCGCTGTAGTCATCCCTGATCATCATCTTGACCATCCAGGTCCACTCATCTTGCAAACCTTTCACTACATTCTGAAAATCATATACTTCAAGTATAGCACATTATCTAAATACTAATTTTCTTACAGGAAATGGTTTGGCAGAGGATACCAAAATCGTATACAAAGAAATCTCCGTTTCCGCGCACTTCGAGTGCTTTTGCGCGAAATTTTATGTCTTTTTTTGCAGCTAAATAATTTGTTTACGTTGCTCTGAAAATCTTTTGCGCTCGTCACATCCGGTTGCCGAAAAATGCCGATTAAAAATGGGCGAAGAAACTACATTGCATTGTTGTGCAGAAAAAGTCAGATTGCCACCCGAATTTTTGTGAAACTTGGTTGAAAATTGCGCATAATAATGCAATAAAGTGGAATCTGAATCAACGTTAGTTCGATAGCATTGATTTCTGAGTAAAAATAAGTGTAGAAATAAATAAATGTCAAAATTAATTTTGGAATTATGGGAAAAGTCATTTTTAGATCATACACTATGTAATTACATACTTTCTGATCATGTGCGCTTTACAGCAAGGTTCCTAAAAAATGATCAGCCTTTTTGTACTCGTACATGACAATGAACTTTTGGCCATTTTAAATCATTTTATCTCGGCAATCCGAAGTCGCGCGCGTGTCATCGGCATATGGCTAAGTTGTGAGCAGAGAAGCGGCCCACGTACAGCGATAAAATCCTTCAAATGATTTCAACGTATTGCGCCGTGGTGCAGTGGTACTGCCTACGCGGATCTAATGACGTAGCCGGGGTTCGATTCCCCCATCGGCGCCTTTTTCAGCCGTATCTCGGTTTTCAGTTGATAGCGCCCTGGTTTTAGACAGAAAGGTTTACCTGTTAATGGTTTACGATCAAAGAAGCCGCTTAAACCTTCCTGCCGAACTGCGTAAACCTTTCTGGATCCGTAAACCTTTCTGCCGGCGGCACATTTGAAGCTTAAACCTTTCTGCCGGATGCGTAAACCATTTTCACTGGCAGCGTAAACCTTTTTGCTGGGCCTTTATTTTCACTCTGTGATTCGATCAAGGACGTTATCATGAGCATTCAGACACATCAACCTTCCGGGTAGCCATCAAACGTACGCAACCTCATATTAAGACATTTTTGAAGCAGTGTTTAAGCTTGGCTGTTGTTAAGGGAAATTCTGCTGCCGCGTTAAACACAAATATGCGTACTTAAAACGTCGGACTACGCTAACAATTTCAGCTGTTTGTTTAAGTGAAAACATGAACCCTTTTAAGACGTATATGCACTATTTTTATTGAAGGTTGTCACCAATAAGACCAAGTGATTTTTTATCAAGCGATCAAATTTTTAAAGCGGCGACGTACTGCCCGGTTTCTGCCTGTAACGGCCATACATCATTTCAGTACAATTCGTGTGCCGCGCCAACTTTCAACCCTTCTGTGCAAATAAACCGAACACTGGAACGGCAAAAATGTGAGTGCGAAATGCATACTTGTACGGCATTTCCATTTTCCAGGGAGGCCGCATTTGTTCTCGTTGCACACCTTTTACGACTGCTTACGGGCCTTAATGCGCACAACAACGCCTTTGTAACATCATAGAACGGAAACAATGGCTCCGCACAAAGGTTTACGCATCAAAGATGCCGCCGACAGAAGGGTTTACGCTTCCGGCAGAAAGGTTTACGCGGCGCCTTTGATCGTGAACCATTAACCCGTAAACCTTTCTGCCGGCTACACGCGCGCGGCGCGCAAAAGTTTTTCAGACCATTTTAAACAATTCACTTATTTGAAGAATGGTACAGAATGTTACAAAAAGAGCTTCACAAGTATCGGGTCATTTTCTTTGAACATCAAAACCAAACACTGCTTACCAGAAGGCATAATGTTTCAATCGGGTCGGATATAACACAGCCAGAAATGAGCAAGTAGTCCAACCGGTCGCCCACGGTGTCCACTAAGCGGATGCCCCGGCAAGCATACCACAGAATGCCGGTATTCCAACGCTGGATGAGTGTCTGCGCCTCCGTGGTCGACAGCGATCGCAATTGCCCGTCTAACTGCACACTGTGTCGAGTGAACGTACCCAGCTGCATGCGCGGGTGAAGTGCTGTATATTCGACCTTTTGAACGGCACAGCGTCCTTTCCCTTCCTGCAGGCAGCGGATGCGGTCGATCGGGACGACATCAGTGCGGGGCAATCCCGTCAGGACATCGTGCCAACGAACAAGCACCTCTTCGTAGAACGCATACTGCACACCGCCTCCATGGCAGGATATTTCGCCGGGAACCCAAATCCACGGACCGCACGGAGTCTCCGGGACGAGGACGACCACGGAAACGGTGGAGTTGTAATTTGCAGCGTAGTGTTTTGCCAGGACGTCTCCAGATAGAAATTCAGACGAAAAGCACTTGTCGATTGACCAGAATTCGCGTCGTCGGTTGGAACAGAGCATGTCGACGAAGAGCCCGTCGTCTGCCACGTCGACCACGCGGCCGTAGCGCAGTCGACCGTCGCGGCCCAGAACGTGCACACCGAATCCGTCACATATCATCCTGGCTATGCTTGGACAGGGAGGTAACCGAGCAACTCTGCCACTCAGCGCGCATAAAAATAAACTAATATTATGAGTGAAACAGGGCCGTCCGTCGTTAATCGTTAGTTGACGGAAATTTGTGCAGTGCAGCCATACGAATTTGGAGGAGCGCATTCATCATTTACATACACGGCTTGCATCTTTTTCATGTTAGAACCTGAATTGGCTGAACGTTTATCCGGCTATACTGTATAGCACCGTATCGCTCATCGCGTACAAATTTCCGTCAAGTGCAGGGTTAGTGCACAGTACGAGTACTCGTAGTTGTCGCAGACAGTTAAGCTCAGTAGGGATGGCAACGGCTCAGCCGAAGCCTTTTGAGCCGCGGCTAAGCCGGCTTCGGATGAGTCGGCTCGACCACAAATTGTAGCCGTAGCCGATGCTAGCCGAGCCGATTGAGCCGGCTCGGAGTGTCAGCCAGCCGCATGCCAGCCGGAGGCCGGGGGCCAGCAACTTGCGCGGGGTCTGCTGGTATTATAATAATGTTTTTATTATAATAATTTTGGTGAAGGTAGAATTCTTCCACTTTGGCGTTCGAAGCGGGAGAGGTTTCGAAAGGAATGAATACTATCTTGCCGGGTTTTCAACTACGGACTTTCCGAATATAAAAATGGTTTGGGCCAGCCGTTTATGGTTTACCGGCTCTGGTGTATCCCATTCGTGGCAACATAAATCTGAATCTGGATATATTGACACACGTAAATACCGCTTTTAAGTCGCCTCATCTCATGTTATCAACTCGAAGCAAAATCTGAGTCTACGTTTTTTTCCCAAAGTTAAATTAATTTGAGTGATTATCAGACTTTGCGTCAGGGGCATGGTAATCACGGAACGCGTCGCATGGGAGGGATTAGTGATGATGGCAACCGAAGTATGATGAGAATAAAAATTAAAGATTAGTTCGCTCAACAAATTTTAAGAATTATCGGCATACATACAGCTGTTTCTAATTTTTTTAAAAGTTTAGTTTTTGTGTAATTACTAATATTAGAGTTAGTGTATGTAGTTTGGTTAAGTTTTAGCTGGTTTCTCAATCTTCCGGCACAAATTGCACACTGGAACGCATTGTAGAAAGCGCGACATGCCACGCAAGTGTTGAAGTGTGTGCCAACTGCCAAGAAAGGCACATTCCTTTCTGTTGTGCCGCGGCGCGCAATTCCAAATTCCAGGTATACCCTGGATTAGGGTTGTTGATACCAGCTGTCTGGAGGACCTAATGGTATTGGTATTTTGGTATACCATGAAAATACCACTGGTATTTAGTGGTATATCATCGGTGGTATACCACGATACCATCAAATACCGTTAGGAGAACGCCCGAAATACCAGTGGTAAATGGTATACCATTGGTACCAAAATACCAAATATCATTTGGTATCAACAACCCTACCCTGGATGAACCGTCTGGCGATCTGGCCGTTCGACTTTCTGTTGCTGTTGTAGCTGGACAGGTGATTAAGAAAAGTGGCACATCTTGCTGGATTTGTATAGAGTATCGACTAACTGTTTGGCATGTTTGTTGAATACTCATCCCACTTTTACTGGATTTTTATCCTACTGACAAATCAGGTGTTACACTGCGCACTTTGGCATTAAACGGTAAGCGTAAAATACACCACTGTCACGCCAGTTATAAAATTATTACGAGAGTTAACGTATATTGTCGATCAATGTGAAATATGTCAAGTGCATTCCTATAGTACCTGTTGGGGACTTAGCAACTAAGCTGTGGCTGCCGCAAGCTCAAGAAAAGGGCAACATTAGTTTGGCAATTCATCGTTATTAATTTTAATAACAGGCCAACAACTACTGCAGTCTAATAAAATTTATTACCCAAATTTTGAACTACATTAATTTAACCGTTTGCTAAATGATTGCCAAGTGAAATACATCATAGTGTGCATATAACATACGGTTACATACCAACTCCGTCACACTCGAAGGAATACATAATCACTGTGATATTTTCCAGCTGTAATTAACACTGCGCTATCAGCGTATACTGTGCTATATGGCGTATAAACAGGTACTGCGTGGTAACATATTCAGCCCGCGGCGATATGCGTTGTCTGCTCTTCATGCTCCTCCGCTGTACACAGCATCAGCACACCACAATCTTCTGCTCGCACCGCCACTGCTGCAGCGCCGCGACGCTGCCGGTTAACGACACCATGCTGGCCGCTCGTCCGACCTTCCGCACCCGACCCGTCTTACTGTTGGTGGTGGTGCTGTACATGGGAGTAGCGACGTGGTTCAGCATCGCCAGTCTGTCCACGTATCGCCTACAGGATAGCGTGGGCTTCTTCTCCGATGGCTTCCCGTATAATGGGAAATTTTTTGTGCATTATATTCGTTTTAAACCGGATAACGGGAATACGACGTTGCGGTTTCTGGATTTTGTCAGTATGATGTCGGCGTTCAATAACCTTCGTCCGGATAAGATTATCGTCCACGGTGATGCGGAGCCCACTGGTGAGAAAAATAACTCGCAAATAAATTATATTTTAAATATCCGAGATTGGTGTTTAAAATCAGTCGTGGATGCTTTATTTATAAAAGCTAGATGGTTTTTTGTACCGCATATTGCGCAAAGAAGCGCTTCTCGGTTGGGAGAACTTTAGACTAAGTTGTAGCGATTATATGCATTGCGTACGTTTTCTGCGGAAATTATTATAAAATTTCTAACTGGAAACTGACTGGCCGATTTCCACTTTCTTAATCCTACATTGTAAATACTGTAACTAATAACCAATTTTATATACAGATTTTATTGTATTATGAATTTTCCCTTGATTTGTACTATTATAACTTTACATTGGTTCGCCTAAATTCCTAATTATTTTGTAAAATTTTTACAGGCATGTATTGGCAAGCAGCACTGCAAAGCGGCATCGTTGAGTTTCGTTCCCGTAACATAACGAAACAAGTTGGTCATCGCTTCGGTAAAATAAAAGAAGTGGCATTCAGAGAACATTCCGCCGACATGGCTAAACTGGACGTTCTACTGGAATACGGGGGCGTCGCGGTGGATTTTGACGTCTTTTTCGTCCGTGGTGAGCGTATCAAGGAGGTCCTGCAGCTGAAGCAGTCCATCACGTGCTACGGCGACGAAGACGGCTACAACATCGGCTTCGTCGCCGGCCGGAAGTCGGCGCCGCTTCTCACTGCATGGCGACGCAGCTACGAAGATATCTACCAGAACGACTGGAATTTTAATCAAGCCAAGGTTCGTCTACATTTTTCTGTGAAGCCACCATTAGATTTATTATTTATTATTATTTTTACTATTATTATTATTTTTATTATTATTATTTATTATTTTTATTTTTTTGTAAGTGATTTATCAAATTTGTGGCTAGGTTTGCCGGTATTTAAGTATCCTATACCGGGATTCCAATTATGTTGCCGGCGCCGTCTGCAACAACCCACACTCGCACGGGCTGCACGCGTTTTTCAAAGAGATCGGGAAGATGAACTGGACCAATTCAATGGCTATCCACACGTATCACCGGCACAGCGGGGTGGTGATGGAACGCCCGGAAGATCTGTACACCGGGAACTTTACTAACACTACAAATGCGGAGATGCTACAGTTTCTGTTCGAAGGGAAATATCTGCCGCCAGCGGACCCGGCGTTCCGCGATGAGATGGACCCGTTAACTGGATTGAAGATGGGTGAGACAACCACCACGGCGCTCCCGACGACCCAAAAGACGGAAGCAACAACGGCTGCAATAAAACACAGTGATGCGGCGAGCGTTGTTACGACGAAGGTGCCGGTAACGCAGAACAACGTAACTTCCGTGGCTACTGCGACGGTGAGTGCGTCGGTCCAAACGGTGATGACATCTGCGACTACAGCGAGCGTTACTGGAACCGTTGCCACGACGAAATTACCGGCAATGCAGAACGCTTCCTCGATGTCCACTGCGATGGATAGTACACCGCTTAAGACAGAGGCGGTATCTGCGACAACACAAGCCGTTAGTGCAACTAGCGTTATTGCGACCCAAATGCCGGTAACGCACGCCGTTTCTTCGGTAACCGCTACCACCAATACGACATCAGTAACGCAGACTGCTTCGTCGACAACGGTGTCAACCGTTGCGACGACAACAAACCCAGTTACAGCGGCGACGACGCCGAGTTTGCCTGTTACCCCGGGAAATGCGTCAGTGACGACAGCGACTTTAAAGTCTTCGAGTTAACTGTGTTACGCTTGTTTTGCTGGAAACAGCACAACTAATGTGCGGCTGATCTCCGTTGTGATTACAATGTAGCATACCTTGTGTTAACTTGCTATACTTCTGTGTGTACTAGGTGCCAAGTAATTTCTTGGTAATATGTTATTTACTTTCCTTTGGAGTGAATGAAAATTTTGCTTGTAATTTTCTGCTACCCGGCTTGGCCTTGTACTGCTTTTCCTATCATTTGTCCGCGAATGTTTTTTTTTCTTTTTTGTTTTCACTATCATTACATTGTTAGAGTGGCGTGTTTGGCTCGGTAAAGGACCAATACAGCGTGCTGGTCAATGATCGGCAGCGGTGCGTCTCGCAAGTGCAGAAGTGAAAGCAGCGATATGGGACAATAAACGGAAGATGCGCGTAGTCGCTACAGACATATCTCGCTCGCGTCGTCATCCGCTGGCCACGTGAAGACCAAACCGTGTTAATACTGCAACTCATGTAATGATTCTGACCCATATCGGAAAAAATAAATTACAGTACGATCAGACAAACGTTCGGTGTCTGTTTTGCCGTATTTGTGCGCACACGTCGTGCATAAAATTATTGCTGCACCGTGTGCCCAATCACAAACAATTTTTTAATAAATTATATTTTTTTCAAACCACGTGACAAATTTAATTACTCACGTAGATTAACCTCATTAATTTTGAAAACGCAAAATCTAAATTTCAAAATCTAAAATTTTTTTACTAAATATTGCTTAATTTAAAAATGATGTACTAGGTCCTCTAAGGCATTCAAGTATTACGTAACGGCTCAGGGGTGGGGGCTGGGTCCGGCTGGCGTTACCCACCCATAAGTAATACATGGATAAAGGTCACAAAAAGGTAGGGGGTGGTCGAAAAAGTTGAAAATTTCCGTTACGTAATACTTGAATCGCGCCTAACTAGTAATACAAAACAGCGTTAATTGTAATGGTTTTTTCTGAGCAAATATAGGTAATATTCACCCAAGTGTTTTACGAAAATATTAGCAAAAAATTTCCAAAAGTTTCCAAAAAATATTAAATGGCCTTTTCATAATAATCTTAAGGGTAAACTTTTGTCATTTTTTTACAGTTTTTTCAAGGTTTATTAGGTTTCTTAATTTTTTCTTAGGTTTCTGAGGTTTCCGTGCAAACTGACACATATTTAAAAAATTATGTAATCGTGGCGAGAGCGCATCCCGTTGCGCACACGGTATTCTTTGAATAATCTTATTTAACAGGATTTCTACACCGCAACAACAACACACAGACTCTCTGCAGCGAATCGTTAATGCTCGCGCTGCTCTGATTAGGTCACCGGCTGGCTGACTTCGAACGTTTATGTCGTTCTTATATGCAACATCTGGCCTTCTTTGTCAATCACACATTTACAACCGGCGTTTCAAAAACTACAATCTACGCGATAATTTTTCCGTGCCATGCGAAACGATGGTCGCATCATCGGCGCAGAAATTCCGCGTGACATGGATGTTGTTGGGACTTCTTGTCGTATCCGCGCTCTTGTCGGCGCTGTTGCTGACCATCGCCGACCGGCAGATGGGATTGATGCGAGCCGAGCAGTATGTTGGCAGGAAATTTCCCTATAATGGACGCTTTTATCTGCATTATATCAGGTTTAAACCGGAGAACGGGAAGACGACGTTTCGGTTTCTGGATTATTTGAGCGTCATGTCGGCGGTGAATAATTTAAAGCCGGATCGGATTATTGTCCATGGTGATATGATACCGACCGGTACGTGATTCTGTTGGTTTCTGTTGTTGGGGCAGATTTGTGTGCCGGTGAATTTTTTTATTAATTTTATGTAAGAGTCGTGTTGAATGTTTATGCGTCTCATTATGCTGCTTGACTGAATAATTGAATATGCTTATAACTAGTAAGCAGATGCGTGCACTGATATTTTAATCGGTATTATAATTGATTTTAGCGACGGCACGTATTCACAATAAGCATCTCATGAAATTCCCTAAAAAAACCGTAAATTTATAGTGTGTAAACTACAAGGCCGCTGTAATAAAAAACAATAAAGTTGAATCATAATAAGCATTTTGCTATAAAATGTATATTTTACAGTTAAGTTTTTTTAATAACTATGTATAATACAGTATGAATTTTATAAAACAATATTTTAATATTTTGGCAAAAAATTATGATGTTATTATTATGAAAATGGTAATAATTCACATGCTTGGTTTTGGCTGTATTTTTTGGTTCTGCCATCTGATTCAAACTCAATTTTTTTTAGAAGCACACGGTAAAGACTTAAGCGAGCGTTTTCACAGCAACATAAGAAATACCAACAGAAAAAGGCAGGAAAAAGGTGCACTTGACCACGTTGAACGAAGTCAACGAAGCCATCATTTATTTTTTATTAATAATGGCGGCATAAAAACTCACTTTATGTTAAAGATTATATCCACTGGACGGCCGAAATTCATGGGCCATGAAAAAGGCTTTGCTTGTATGTAACGTCAGATTTCCCATAACTGTATTTATTGTGAAAACTAAAAATCGGAAATTATGTATATAACATATTCAATATTGTAGGGTACATATTCTTAATTTTGGGGAAAAAAGAATAAAATTATTTCTTTTTGTTTTATCCTTGATGTGTACGCACATAGCGCGCAGTTCGTATGAAATATTTGTTGAGTTAGGAATCACTTTCTTGCAGCATAGTTTATTCAAATCTGAACTATTCGAAAACATTGCATGTTTTAATAACTTCAAAATATTTTCTTAAGTAATTTAGATTGCTTCGAGATGTTTGAAGAATAAAACGGATCCTTCCATTTTCTTTGTTGATTTATATTACTACACATACCTGGAATTTTTTAAAAACAAAAATGCCTAGCAGTAAATTTTTTCGTTTTTTTTGTTAAAAAGTATAACAAACAGTATACGTAATTTATTACAGCATAATATAATCTGTCATATTGTTAACGTTGTATTTATTTTTTTCGTTGCAGGGGTCTATTGGATCGCCGCCCTGGCGACCCGCATTGTCGAGCACCGCTTCCGCAACGCCACCCGCACGGTCGGGCACCGGTTCGGTGAGACGAAGGAAATCGGCTTTAAAGAGCATTCGGCTGATATATCCAAACTAGACGTCCTTCTCGAATTCGGTGGGGTCGTCGCCGATTTCGACGTCTTCTTCATCCGGGGCGAACGGATTAAAAAGATTCTAACGCAACGCCGGTCCATCGTGTGCTACGGCGATGAAGACGGATATAACATTGGCTTAATCGCCGGTTGGCCGGATTCAAAGCTATTATACGCCTGGCGACGGAGTTACGAGGATATTTATGTGAACGACTGGAACTTCAATCAGGCGTTCGTGGCCAAGTACTTGAGTATACTGTATCAGAAGGAGAATTATGTCCTCGGCATGGCGTGCAATAATCCGCATCCGTATGATCTTGAGGTGAGTGGGTTTTATAGTGCGATTTAATGGCCGGTTAAGAGGAGGTAAAGAGCGTCAGCGTCTGGCGGAAGCTTCCGAAATTATTGGTGCATTAAGAATTTGATTATTATAGTTAAGTGAAGCGGCGACAACAACTGCATTTTTTCTTGCCTTTTATAAATGGTTTTTTCAAGTGTACCCAACCAACTTAGTCGAAGAATATTAGTAATTAATAAAAAAACGAATATCAACAACAGCGTTCATTTAAATATATACAAGCTTTAAATAATGGTAACAAAAATAAATAATCGTAGTGAAAATAAATAATAATATGCAGAACTAACGAATACGGATACCAACGCGCTGAAACTACTGTACTTATCTGTGCGTTTTACTCACCTGTGATGTTTTAAACTGAAATGATTAACTGAACAAAATTTACCTAATTTCGCGTTCTGTTTCATACCGATTTAATCAAGCGGCTGTGTTCTTAGTCATTCTTCCATGAGTATGGCAGAATACACTGGCAGGATTCCGCGGCTATCCACACGTACGAGCGCTTCGGGAAAATCCCGGAAGTAACCAGTCCGTCGCTATTGTATGAAGGCAATCTGACGACGCACAATGAGATGCTGCAGTGGATCTATGAGGGTCGGCCACTGCCGTCTGTTAATACCACTTTCCGCGATGAAATGGATCCGTTGACGGACAAGCTCAACGATATGACCATTATCTGAATATTTACTACAAAGTGCACAGTGTTTTCTGATCGCCATGATTTTGTTAACTGTGATATTTACATTTTTTATCTTTTATTATTTTAATCAGTGTAAAGAAGGATCTTGTCATAAAATGTCAGTTGTGAGAAGACGAAAGTTTTGTACAGCATTAAATAAGCAGCGAGAGCAAAAGTTGAAATTCAGGCGGGAAAGAAAATTATTTGTTTGACCGTTGAGCGTTAGTTTTTATTGCATTTAGGCAACTGTGAGCGATCGGCTGGCTTGTGAACTGGGAGCCTTAAAAGTTTCCCGACGCTTAATATTAAAAAAGTAGTAATTTTTTCTCCGCTGTTTCGAAGGTTGTCAAATTAAAGATTTGGTGAAGTTGTGTAATTTAGTCTAAAAAGTACGTAGTCATCTCGCCTTTTCCCTGCAAAGACAAACATCGTGACCTTTTCAGTATTATTATTATCTTTGTAAAGACCGACCTTCACGAGTATCGTGCCCCGGCACGTAACGGTTAATTTGGTGGACTGCGTCAGCTGCGTACTCGCCTCGCTCAGCTGGATGCGATCCGCTAATCCCGTTGAGTCCATACGTGATGCCAGATTGACCGTGTCGCCAAATCTAAACCAATCGTGTAATCAAGATTCAAGAAAAACCCTGCAAAATGATTTTTATGAGAAGTTGCACATACAGACAATATCGAGGACATTTGTGGCCCACGATGCCGGCTGCTATGGAGCCTGTGATAAACCCGGAAAAATGGATAAATTTATTGGTGCCGAAAAACCGGAATTTGATAAGTGCTTAATCGGTACCGGAATTTATGCCGCATCGCAGATGGATGTACTTGTACGCGCACAATCCATGAAATAATAAGCGGAATTTCAGGACGCAGTTACAAATCTCTTCGCAGTGCCGAACGCCGTTGCGGTTGGGAAGCCCGCTGACTAACTGCAGCACAAACTCATAAGATATGGAAATTAACCGATACTTGACTATTTTATTTACTAGCCAAGCTCGTGAACGGAGACGTTTCGAAACCTTTAGCCATTACACAACGATAGACACGTCAAGCTCACCATGTAACTGGTGCCAACGGTTTCCATCTTATGTGCATCAAAGGACTGCAGCGCCGCATCGAAACCCGAATATACCCGATCCAGGAATTCGATGAATTTCCCCAGAGTTTCTTTGACCAGTAGCGTTTCGTAGCCAATAATCGAGCAGAACGAAATTGTCACGCTTTCGTATACCTCTGGCGCAATTTCGTTGCCGGCTCGCAGTTTCGTTAGAATAGGCCTGCAGCATTGTATCAGAGATCTTTCACGTTATTTTAGTATAAAACATTTAATAATTCTTCTGTACTGTGATTTACCACACAGAGGCCACAGTAAGATACCTGGGAAACATCTGCAGCAAAACGTTATCACACTTTGTTTTTTCCGCGAGGTACTCCTGGGTTCGCTCGGTGACCAGCGCCTCCAAATGGATATGATAGCCGGCCAAGCGTTTGACGACGCGGTCAATAAGCGACGCACCCGAGTCGATGTTCTGCTGGTGCAACATATCGGTGATGTATGATTTCGCCTGACCGACACTCGGCCGCTTTTCCGGCACTTCGCTCCAGCACTGCCGCATCAGCTTGAGCAGCGCTGTTTCCTGAAGTCGCGGTGCGTTGGTCACTGGCGGCATCCACGGAACGGTGTCCATGTGATGTACCTTGTTAACGGTTTCTGTGAAAAGGGATATGCATATAATTCGAGACACTCCAAAAGTTCTTAGGTACAAATACCAGATTTTGTGTACAATTTTGCCAGCATTTAGCAAATTCAAAAATGCCATTTATCTCAGTTCATAATTATTACGCCTGTAGTCAGACACTACTCCGTCCAGATTCGATTAGCCAGCACAGCCAAAACATTCAGTGTTTGGTTTTGTGGTATCATGCTGTTTGGTGATGTGCTACTACTGCTACCTAACTTACTATTTACTAATCTTCCAAAACTTTTACTTACTATTTAGTACTTACTATTAACCCCAAGGTTTTTCAAATACTTACTGTTACTTACTATTCCCATTTTCCCAACCAATTACTTACTAATTATACTAAATAAACTTAATTTAATTTTTAACTCACTGTTATTACAGTAAAACCTCTCGATAAAATACAGGCACAATTCCATCAGTTTTGTATGTTATACCGGGGTGTATTTTATAAAGGGTAGTTGCCCCCGGGGGCGCTGCTATAATTTGGGGTGGGGGGCGTCGCAGTACATGTATTTTATAAATGCAACATTAAGGCAGTAGCAAGAATCTGTTGTACATTACAAGTTTGTATTACATACGAGTACATTAAAAAATACAAACTTCGTTTGAGTTCATCATAAAGTATGATTAGCACTTGAAGAGCAGCTTGGCAAGTGCAGTGTATTGTGTATTGTGCAAGTGTATTGTGCAGTTTGCAGCACAGTTGTACTGCTAGATTTTGCCGATTTTGCCTTTACAGACTACAGATTCGCATAAATACAGTATATTTCGCATAAATACAGTATAAATACAGATTCGCCTAAACACAGTGTATTTTCATGAAATGTACAAGCGTCCCAAATATGATACAGTGAAACTCCTCTTAACATTCACCTTCTTATAACATTCACCCCTTTACTGCATACAAGAAGCTGGGAGTGGGAACCAAACCGCCCGGTAGACTATAACACGGGGGCAGTTCTCTTTATAACATTCACCACTTTACAGCTATAACATACACCTTTTATGGAACCGTTAACAATTTTCCCAGCTTTTTCAACCCCTGTGTAACATACGGTTGACTAGGCTGGTGAAGAAAACCATTTCGGTGCCTCTAAAAGAAGGTTCCGGCTTCTGTTTTTAATCTGATTAGTACCGGATCTTCCAGCTCCAAGCATACAAAATGGCAGCAAAACCAACATTCAGACCGAATAATGTCCATACTCTGATAATTTGTTTATTTTTTGGTTAAGTAACACTCCCGGGGGCTGTGCCCCTGAGCCCCTGAGGGCAGTGCCCCTGGGGGCAGTGCTTCTGTATAACATACACCCCTCTGTAACATTCAGAAAGCCTTGAACGGAGGGTGTATGTTGTAGAGAAGTTTCACTGTAAAGTTAAACCTCTCATTACATACACTTCTTTTTTAAATGCACTTCTCTATAGCATACAACCTGTAAGGAACCGAATTGGCTCGCATGTTATAACATAGGGGGGAGTCTCTTTATAACCTTCACCTCTTTATAAGCCTTACTGTAGTGTACGTACATATATAGACTGTATCTATTGTCGTATAGCAACGATGGTTATTGTAATACTTCTTACTTGTTGTTATTACCAGTTATCATTCAGTATCGATTGTACTGATGTGTGGTTAATTAATAAATATTAACTACAATACGGAGAGACTTCACAATGGCGTGAAGATAGTTAATCGGACTCATATTGATTGGAGAGAGAGGATAGCAGTGGCAAAGTGACGGCTGGAGTGCGGAAGAAAGTGCGATGCCGCTGAGCCAAAGCCAAACGAGAGACAGTGCAAATGCGACGGGAGAAACATTGGTGGGCGTACCGGGACAACAACTGCTGAGGATAACGCAGTTCGACCCTGACAGTGATGAATGGCCATACTGGAAGAAACGCCTGAAGAACCATTTGTTTCTAACGAAAGTACCGGACGCAATGCAGTCTTCATTTCTGCTGGATTCGTCGTTCACACTTCTTTGCAAAATGTGCAAGCCGAAAGAACCGATGCAAATGCCAATTAAGGAACTCTATGAAATGCTGGACGCGGCATACCAGGAGTCGACCTTTTGGATAGCGCAGCGAATCAAGTTCTTCAGTGCGAAGCAGAAGACAGAGGAAACGCTGGTACAGTTTGCCAGCGAACTCAGGAGTAAGGTGGAACACTGCGACTTCCCAGAAGACGAACAAGAGAAAAGCCTAATTGCTGTGTTTGTAATGGGAATGAAGGATGCAGTGACGAGAAAGGTCATGAGTCTAAAAGACTTTAAGACACTGAATGAAGCTTTAAAGGAAGCTAAAGAGAACGAAACGAAGAGAAAGGAATTAGGAATTGGAATTGAAAGTGAATCGGATCATGAAGTGAAGAAAGTCCGAAAATGGAAAGGAAAGAAAGGAGTGAAAGGAAAGAGAGATCAGAGTCACGATAAAGATGAATGTTTCCGCTGTGGTAAGTCAAACCACACGTCTAATGAATGCTTCTTCAAGGAGAAGGAATGCTTCAATTGTGGTCAAAGAGGACATACAGCCCGAATGTGTTCAAACATTGGAAACAAGTACGTCACGGTAGAAAGGGATCCGTACGACGTGTTGTAAGAGCCAAGGTGAATTGAAACTGAAGGGCGTACGTACTGGAAAGAATTATCAGAGTGAACTTTATGTCAAGAATGGACATCGTTGCCAAGAAGCGTACTTAATGCTCATCGATTGTTGTTGTACTTTTACGACTGAAAAAGTGAAGGGCGAGTTGTAGTGTACGTACATATATAGACTGTATCTATTGTCGTATAGCAACGATTGTTATTGTAATACTTCTTACTTGTTGTTATTACCAGTTATCATTCAGTATCGACTGTACTGATGTGTGGTTAATTAATAAATATTAACTACAATACGGAGAGACTTCACACTTACATACACCTTCCGCGGAACCGAATGTAATTTGAGTCAAATTACATTCGGTTCCATAGCGTAGAGAACCTCTGAACAACATTCAGCTCCGGTTAAATACAGTTGCATACAGGTAGCCGGATGCAGTCTGAAGCTATCTTAACGTCCTGAACTAATATGGAGCAACATTAACGTTGTTTGTGTAAATGGTAATTACTATATGCAGAAGTATATCTCAGCAAAATATTCTGGCAGCAGCCTGCTGCTGCATTGCGGTGTTTCAAATCCCTATTATTATACGTAACGTATTTGCAGTTTCGGGTTGGCGGTACATTGCGTTTACGTGAACAGCAATACCACCGTCTGTTAAGGCACCAACTTCAGTATGCAACGCCGTTAATGATGGACCTACCCAGTACAGCAACGAGTCTTTCATCTCGTTATTCGCAAAATTCGATTAGTAAATGAATTAGTAAATAATTCTTATTTAGCGAAAGCCAAATCTTACTGTGTACTTACTATTTACTATTGTAGCTGAATATTTACTTACTTTTACTAATTTTGCCTGTAAAACTTTACGGTTTACTACACCATTTAATTTTAGGGAAGCTTTTACTAATTACCTAAATAGCATTTATTTAGTTTTATTTAGTAACACATCACTAATACTGTTCAGGCAATTTGTCTGTATTCCATGGAGTATGTCTTACCGGTTGCTGCCTCCACCGAAATCTGGTCAACGGCGCCCAAACTGAACGGCCCGTTCTGGAAGACGATCTCGTGCATAATCACGCCCATAGCGTACACGTCGGTGGCAGCGCTGCGCAATCTGGTCCCGCGGAGTATCTCCGGCGGCGTCCACAACAGTTTCCACGGTGACGATGGGCTGTACTTGTGCTCGACCGGTTTCAAGATGGGTTTCAGCCGCTCGTTACTGCAGTCACCGATGCGCAGGGAAAGCAGTTTGGTGAAGAGGCATTTGGTCGAGCGAAGGTTGCCGTGGAAGTGCAATGAGGAAGTGTGGATATAATGTAAACCCTGCAGAAAAGCGACAAGTTACTTTGCACCGAAAAATAAAGTGTTTTTCAGATCCCGCACATGTATTATATGAATCTCTTGGGATTTCCAAATTTCTGCGGAATACGTTTGCCTAAAAATGTCTCAAAGGTTCTGAAATTCTGCAGACTCTTCGAATTCTTTAAAGTTTGAACACTTGCTTAAAGTTTTTGGGCTTTTCAAATTTTTGATGAGCTCGTGCGCTACTGAGTTTTTCAAGCTGATTAGGTTCCTGTTCCGTTACATTATTTGGCTCGTAACACGGTAAAACAGACCAACCCGAATTAGGTCGATGACGGCTGATATCTTCATATCGCGGTCTAATGGATGTTCGTCCGCAAAGACGTCAGCAACAGAGCCACGTGGACAGTATTCTTCCACGATGCAGCAGGGTTTGAATAAGTGGATTCCCACAAACGGATTGATGTTATCGTGACGCAGACTCCGTACCTGTAAACATAATATACTCCCGCAAACTTGGGATTTCTGGAAAGTCAAACCGTACCATGTCCATCAGCTTAATCATGCGCGGCGTGGCAAACTCGTCAGCGCTGCCTTTCGTTGTGCAGTCCACCCACGTTGCCCAACACGGAGACCCACGCAGTCCAATAAGACGGTCTGCAAACGCCGCGGCGGCTGTCGGCATGGGTCTCTGGACCATCAGACTAGCACGACGATCGGAGAAGTCTATCTCCTCGGTTTGAATCGTCCACCAGGAGAAAGCGTCGTTGACGGTGCGGCCCAAGCGCCTGTAAGGTCAGTACATGGTAATATTGTAGCACAGAGAGTACCGCTGTTTTGTCTACCATATTTTAGACTCCGCATCGACGCGTTTGTCGATAAAACTCCTTTAGAATAAAATTCAGTGTAGACTGTGTAGTTGATATTTTATCGAAGGTCCCTTTATCGTTTAACGCGTTTAACGCGTTAATGGTTTTAATTAGTGTAAACCTGCGCAAGCGATTTGTTATGTATGCTGGCCGAAGCCGAATAAATTTTTAACAAACCATGCGAGTAGGAAAACCAACTGTTGCAACAAATTAATGGCATGGTTCTTACCGAATACACTGCACAACGATCGTGACGGTGATACTGATGAGAATCAGCACACCCCCGGCCGAACCCACCGCCGTGTACGTCGCGGACTGGTCGGCGCATAATTCATTAAGCAGTCCACACAATGGACGATCTGGCGGCGGATTCCCCCGCAGCCATACGGGCACATATTCCATCCGGGTAAGATTTGTCGGTCTCAGACTGTTAATCTCCAGAATGACCTACACGCAAAGTTCTAGTGAACAGGAAGAAATGTAATTCAAGCGGCGTGGTTTACTTGAGAGTCTGACGAGTCCCAGTCGAACTGTAGAATTTGAATGGTACTGACACGCAGAGCGTTAGCATACTGGACCTTCTGCGAAGCGAAGGTGAAGGTGGAATTGGTAAAGTAGTCACGAAACCGCCGGCCGCTGATTTTCCGCGTACGCGATAGTTCTGTATAATGCGTGTCATATGTCTGCAAAACGGCAAAAGTAATGCACTAATAAGACAAATGATGTGAAAAATAAACGTTTATTTTGACAAACCTCTGCGATGCTTTGCATGGTTTCGTAACAGTTGACCGCAAACTGGTTCCGCTGGAAACAATACTTCGTTGAAGGTTGGTGGTTTCATGACAACATCAGCGCTATTCGATTTACGAACCTCGATGTCGTGATCAGTTAAATTGTATAGCTCTTTCCGGCGCACCAGCACATCTTTCATCGTTTCTGCAAATTTTTCCCATTTGGGAAACGTGGGCTGGATTACTAAGGCGCTGCGCAGGGAGTTAAGCGTCCTCTGTAACCAATATATCTCTGGTCGAAATTTTGTCAAGTTATTAAAGTATTAATCATTTTGGTAAAAGTATTGAACCCGCTTACCGAATCACAGTAGTCATCGCTGCTGGGAAGCGTGGCGTTTGTGCTACAGTCCAGCGGAAGGTCATCGGGTACGACGAAAGTGTAAGGCAAAATAAAAACCTAGTAAAAGTGAGTAGGTCGTCAAACGTGTACTATTCACACGTTTCTTTCACTGCTCAGTTGAAACTTACATAATCTCCACTGGACATTCCCAGTTCGTCCACAATCCTCTAAGTATAAAAGATATACTTCTAATGGTACTGCATTTGAACTACATAGAAAAAATTTAATAAATTAGTGAAAATCTTACCAGAAACTTCTTCTGCTTCTTAGACGTCGTACACGACACCATAACTGCAGAATACATAAATTAAATCAAATTACTCTGTAATTTAGCCAAAATAAAATAAGGCTATGTAATTCATACATAAACTGGTTGATGCCAAACAACTAAGTTTAATTGCTGATTCTGATCGTATTAACTAACTCCGCGTGAAGTTTGCGGCGGCTTTGATGGCCCTAATCCATCCGGCGGTGCCGTTATCGGAGTCAAAATCAATGCGCTTATTGAGGATGTTGGTGGGGACCAAGGCTTCCACGAAGTACTTGCAGGTCTCCCGGTAACGGATGGTATTGTTGGGGTCACCGGACATTTGATCGACCAAGACGACCACGCTCGCCCAGTTGAAGTGATTCAGCAGGTAAATGAAGGTCTGTCCGTACAGCGGCAGATTAATCGGGCCGGCGCTGATGACGGAGGGAGACCTGCTGCGATCGGTCATCGCCTGGTCATTAAGGGCGCTGCAGCATCATCATTTTGCGAACCGTTTATGACATAGTCGGTAGTTATTAAGTCTGCAGCTTATTCGATTTTCCTGACTGATGTACTCTGCATCTGTGCAGATTTTAATGCGCCTCACTGTCAAATTATGGTTTAATGGAAGACCTAATTAAAACGGCGTTTACCAAGAGAAGGCAAAAATATCCAATTCCCGGGCGAAGTCCCCAACGTGCGCGAACTGCTCCACGCAAACTGCAACCGTTCAAAACTCAGTGAGCTAGAGAGAACTATGCTACGCAAACGGTCCATGATCATTCGTTTATTGTCGCAAAATTGCAAGCTTATGGTTGAGACCTGTGGCCGGCACAATTGCGGTCAGTCCGTCCCGTTCCAACATGCCGCTGTGGTACAATTCCGTCAGATTAGTCATGATCAGGTCCAGCTCCGATTCTAGACAGGCGATCGCCTTGTCATTGTGGCCATGGATGATGGGGACATGGCCGATAGTGTGCGTGTAATTCTCGGCTAGCTGCCGCATGGCCACGTCGAACAGCGGCACCATGATGCGGTAGCCGGTCTGGCCGCGAATCCCTGGTGAGATGGTGATTAGATTCAGCTGCGCCCATGCTGTGCGGATACCGAGCAAGAACAAGCAGATTATCAGCGTCATTCTGCAATGATAGAAAATAAATTAATAAATTTTCCGGATGTGCCCAGAAATTGTAGACATAGCAGATCAGGTTAGTGGCTACAATCGTGCGTTAAAAACTGTTACAAGCGCTAGCCGTAAAAATAAAAAAAGGTTTTCTGCAACGGTTGCCAGCATCGAGTGGGAAGCAGACGCGAAACGTGTCCTTTTGCTCGAGTGCTTCCGCGATTTTCTCCGTAATTAGAGAGAGACAGCTTATTCGATCAGGGTTTCAGTTTCACTAGAGAACAACCTAATATCGTGGCGGTCGAAGGGTTTCACGGAGAAATGGTTTCCCACTACTATCCACAAATCTCCGCCAGGCAGTGTATAGCATGACGCAGATAAAACAGTAGTGCTGCCATGGCCCACGCTGCGCACGAGGAAATCTAATCCAATCAATGGGACATTGACACAGCGCCTGGATTTACGTAATACTCCGAGCAAACCGTACAGTACAACCGCACAAATTAATTAAAAATAAACGGTGCCATAAGGGATTTCCGAAGCCAGTTTTGACAACCAGGAAGTAGATACAAGATACGCTGAACACATCCGGCGTGAGTAAACTCTTTTCCCCAAAAAAGCGAAGTGCAGAATCAAGCAGCTGTAAAGCGCGTTCTCAGCCAGCTTGAAAACAGACGATGATATTAGCCTGCTTCGTTCACGGCTGCATAATTCATGACCATTACGCTTGGCAAGTAGGATAATTCTGCGTTGCGCCCATCAATACACTTCTTACTAATCGCTGTTTCATGCGCTGCATTATTTACGCTGTTTCCGTTACAGGATCCTATTTAGTGCTAAAACACTTCAACACGCTTACCTGTTCCCGTGCATTTACAGGAAGAATCCGCGATACAGATGCCGAGACACTTTTAGACGACCGTTGTGATTAAAAGTGACATTCATACAATCGCAGTAAACGCTAGGGATTACTGCAACACTTTCCGCTGATCGGGGCGCTTACTGAAAACGACATACTGGAGACAGTTGCAGGGTATATAATACGCAGCTTATTGATTTTGTATAACACCCACAACACATGGCTATAATACGCCGAGAAAGGTTTTTGTTGGCGGTGGCGCCCGCTTGTGTATTATTTACGCTAATTAGCACAGGAATAACCAATTGATACACCGTACCGGTAGTCTCTTCCGGTCAAGCGGAAAAAAGATCCCTCTTATTATGTCACTTATAACCGCGACACAGTGTGTGAGTGCAGCGGGAGAATACGTTTATTGTGGTTGAAGAGCGCAGCTGAAAAAGCCGATTCGACGGTGACATACTGTGCACGGTTTATTCAGGCGACTCCAGGTGGAAGCAGACGTTGATAGCCGGCTACGTCAACAATTACGGCGCAGTAGTGCGGTTAAGCGCTGCTATGCGTATTGTTGGGAATTTTCGGCATGGTACTTGGTATGTAATAACTACCTATGAAGGGTGCGAGTTTTGCAGCTGACGGACAGCGATTTTTCCGCTTTACAAGGGTGTTAATGACGAGGCGTTGGAGGGCTGCGCGGAGTGTCACGCTGGCGTAATTGGCGCGGTTTAATATGGCTTCGTACTTTTGCAGATTGGCATAGTGCAGTGATTTCCTTCACATGTAACTGTTACATATATAGATATTTATTATATCTCTTTACGAATCTTGTCTGCCTACATAACCAGTTGTAAATGACTATGGAGACCTTTGTTTCCATTTAGAACATGCTGCTGAATAAATTAACGTCAACATACTTGAAGGAACTCGTATCAAAATATTTTTCCTATTTATTTACTCGTCTGTAGGGAAAATTAACCGTTCAGCTTTGGCATCATTTAGAGCTGCTACCTGGATCGCGAATACCCAATACCAAACCCGAAAAACGTGGCCAGATTCTCTGGCTAGATAACTTATACTTTGCAAACGTTAAAGGGAAAGGCGGATAGTGCGCGCAGCGTCGGTTTAGAAAGAAATAGGTAAATAAATTATGTGTCAAAATTTATCGACCCAAATCATTGAAATCAATGTACGAGGTACTAGAATCGCATTATCAACCAATCTTCTTCGCCAATAAACTGTAAACGCACGTAAATATTATGGTTCCTGTTCCACCAAATCAGATATACACGTATCAATATTCAATACAATGTTTTTTTTAATTTTTAAACCAATTTGTAAGATGTTTTTTTAAAATTTGTCTGAGCAGCGACCAAATAAATAGCAGTATATACGTACCAGTGGCCGCAGTATATTTCCGCTTTCATAAATTTTGTTCGATAATGGGAATGTTATTTTCTAAATTTTCCTTATAATGCTGCGTAAACTTGTCTTACATAATGACCAAAGTGCGGAAGCAAGTTGCTTTTGAAAAGTCTGCTTACACTTTGCCGCGTGGCTTACGCTGAACACATATTTTCTTAGGATTATTTTGCTTTGCAGTACTGATAATCTGTTACGCTGGTACGGTAAGTTACCAATTAAGACGTTGATTAATTCATGTACGGTGATGTATTATGCACCTACAGTCGTGTATTTGTATGAGTATTATCTATGTACAACATTCATCAAAACGAATGGTTGGGTAGACCCAGCTGAGTGCGATCAATAGCAGACACAACTTTATTCGTCGCTTAATGGCATTTCATGAACAGTTTGCTCGGGTCACTGCACTATTAGTGGCCATTATGTCACCAGAAAAGCCTGCAGCAACCACAGGGAATGGGAATGATGACTAGACACAACGGCATTATACGCTTGCATCGTTGCAGGCTTGTGCGATTTCCATGCGTTATTCTGAGGCATCCTTCGAAATCAGTCGAGGAAATAGGTCTTCAGGTCTCCTTTACCCTGTGCGAGCAAAATGTCTGAATCATGATAATATTTACTATTGGATTCTGCTGGAGATATGTTTACCTTAACGAAGACGGTTCCACGACACGTGACCTTCAGTCCACTAGACTGGATCAAATTGGCGCTGTTCTCGCTCAGCTGGATGTGCCCGGCCACACCCGTGGAGTCCATACGCGACGCATGGTTAACGGTGTCACCGAACCTAGGTTTGGCATCGAATCTTACATTGAGTACCGCATCGAATCGGCCAACGTCAAGCAGGCTTTCGCGTATTAGACATGAGTGGAAATGGAAATATTCACATATTTGGATTTGAATTAAGCTGAAGCTTTTATTAAAATCAAAATCACTAAAATCACTTCACGTTACTAAAATCACTAAAATCACTAAAATCGTTATTAAAATCACTTTTGGAAACGAAAACCACGAACTTTACAGGAAATTGGAGAGAAATCAATTCACAATTAATAAGAAAAATAACAGAGGAACGATCCGAACGTTTAATTTTAATCACCAGTACTTCGGCCGATTTCTATGTGCTGCAGAGACACTTACAAACAGTAGCGAGGATTTTTGAAATGGAAATATTCACATATTTGGATTTGAATTAAGCTGAAGCTTTTATTAAAATCAAAATCACTAAAATCACTTCACGTTACTAAAATCACTAAAATCACTAAAATCGTTATTAAAATCACTTTTGGAAACGAAAGCCACGAACTTTACAGGAAATTGGAGAGAAATCAATTCACAATTAATAAGAAAAATAACGGAGGAACGATCCGAACGTTTAATTTTAATCACCAGTACTTCGGCCGATTTCTATGTGCTGCAGAGACACTTACAAACAGTAGCGAGGATTTTTATGGCCAACAATCCCGGCGGCAACGGATCCTAATGAAAGTAGACACTTATTAGCGGAACCGCTTAACTACAGTTGGCTTTTAAGCAAGACATTGAATAACCGGTTAAGTACGGTCGGCTATTATTTTTCAATTAAATTGATAAGTGGATCTGTTGCCGCTGTACCTGAATGAACCCCGCAGCGGAAGAGGATCTGTTCGTAACGGCACAGCTTCCCGAATAAGGCGCGGAATCGCAGTGTAACGTTGCAGATCTCTTCGCAGTGCCGGATGCCGTTGCGATTCGGAATTCCACTGACGAGCTGCAACACAGAATACAATTTTGTTGAATGAAGGATGCCGTGAAAATTTTTTGTAAAACCTTATTTTATTTTTGAAGGATTTGTTTAATTATTCAAAGGTCATTCTTGGTATCGCATAGATAATCATTTCTTAAGTTTTTCTTATTTTTCATAGTAATTTACCATGTAACTGCTGCCAATAGTTTCCATTTTGTAAGCATCGAAGCGCTGCAGAGCCGAATCAAATCCCGAGTACACTTTATCCAGGAGCTCAATAAAATTCCCTACGGTGCTCCGCATCAGCAGCGCTTCGTATCCGACGATAGAACAGAACGCAATCGTCACACTGTCGCATTCTTCCGGTGGAATCTCGTTGCCGGCTCGTAATTGTTCCAGAATTGGCCTAGTCATGCAACTCATAAAACTCCCTTGTAAGTTTGTAAAATTACAGTAAGGGTCACCTGGGAAACATCTCCTTCAGAACGGCATCGCACTTGTTCTTCTCGATTAGGTATTCTTGGGTACGCTCCACCACCAACGCTTCTAGATGCAGATGGTAGGCCGCCAGGCGTTTCACGACGCGGTCAATGAGAGATGCCGCTGAGTCGATGTTCTCCTGATGTAATAGGCGGGTTATGGAGGATTTCACCTGGCTGACGGTGGGCCGCCATTCGGGTTCTTCGTTCCAGCATTGCCGGATTAATTGTAACAATGAGGTTTCTTTCTGGCCCACAGTGGCGGCTGGAACGGGCGGCCGCCAGGGGGCACCGTCCAGGTGCTGCACTTTATTTACAGTTTCTGTAATGTGGCACTGTATTATTTCATTGCGTACGTGTTAAGACAGAAAAATTATTTACTAAAATTAGAAAACTAAACAGTAATCAGGAATTCAAAAGACAGTGGTTTAAAACAGCAAGGATGACCATTACAGAAATACTTCTTGAAAATTGCACTTTGTTTAGCAAAGCAAAACTTGCAGAAATAAACTTACCATAATAATATTTAAACATTAGTTATCTATGCGCTCATGTAAACTGAACTTTCGTATTATTAAAACATTTGCATCGGTTGATTTTTGATGTAACTTACCCAAGCTTTATTAATTCAATATTCGGAATTTTTGCCTTTTCATATCAGCTGGCAGAATTTGAGTTTGATATCAATGTTACACTCGAACTTCCTGTTTTCGAGATTTCTCAGTAACAAATGGAAAATTAGCAGAAAATAATTATTAATTTTAAGAATGACTGAAAACAGGTCACGAAAAAAGCTGCGCCCCAGTGGCCGATTGTTGGCTAACTGGCAATTATCCATTAAATTTGAAAACAGGTTAGGGAAAAAGCTTCCTCACCAGTAGCCGATTGTTGCGAAATCCCGGCGAGCGGTCCCAGTGCAAAAGGTCCGCTCTGGTAAAAAACCTCGTGCATGATGATGCCCAGAGCGTACACGTCAGTGGCGGCACCGCGGGGTTTGGTACGACGCAACACTTCCGGCGGACTCCATAGCGCTTTCCAGGGCGGTGGCACGGTGTCCCGTTGATCGGACGGTTTAAGCAGGGTTTTGATCCGGTCATTACTGAAATCGCCGATCCGCAGGGAGAAGAGCTTTGTGAAAAGACATTTTGTTGACCTTACATTTCCGTGGAATTGTAGCGGTGAGGTGTGGATATAATGGAGACCCTGTTTGAAAGCATTCCGCTGAGCTATTGTGCAGTGATGGTCGGAGAAAAAAGTTAATAACGTACCCGAATTAAATCGATGACGGCGGATATTTTCATATCGCGGTCCAGTGCGTGGTGCTCATCGGCGAACACGTCGGCGACTGATCCGCGTGGACAGTATTCGTCCGCGATGCAGTATGGTTTGATTATATGGATCCCCACGAAACGGTTGAGATTGTCGTGGCGCATCGCACGGACCTAAAAATATAAAAGCAAATACGTCATTGATTGGGCATTTGTATTGTTAATTTACTGCATGAATATTTTTTCATAGACATGTACGTATTTAAATAATTGCTTATTCATTCTTCAATAATTATTTATCGTCTCTTGTTCACCTTAACGGAGTAAAGGCAAAAAAGATCAGTAGAAAGAAGCCGTTATTGATCTCTCACATTCCTTAGGTTTTTTTACTCATGAATTTACGCTCACGAATTTACCGTTAAGCAATATTATGGCCAACTAAACTGAACCATTTTTTTCTCTTCACTCACGGAATTCATCAGCTTCATCATTCTGGGTGTAGCGATTTCACTTGCGGTGTTTTTGAGTGTCAGATCGATCCAGGTCGCCCAGCACGGCGCACCGCGAATCTCCATGTAGCGTCCATCGCCTTCTGTTTCCGGGGCGGAAGCAATGGCGTTCAGCGGCCGGTGCAAGGTGTGCGTGCTCTTATGCCGGCCTTGGTTGGGCTTCTGCACGTCGGCGAAGATGGTGTCGTCTTCGGGAATGATCCACCAGGAGAACGCATCGTTGGCTGTTTGGTCTTGTCGCCTAAACATGCACTGCAATTATTGGCTGCCATCTGTTTTGGCGGCCAAATAGTAGCTTACCGGATTAGACGAACGATGGCACAGGCACAGAAGGATATGACAAAAAGTGAGCCGACGGTGGCACCAATGGCGATGTAGATGGGGGTCCGGTCCACGCACAGTTCGTTGTGTAAGCCGCATTTTGGCCGGTCTAGTGGAGCGGTCCCATGTAGCCATGTTACCGAACGGTTGTACGCTTTCATGGCGCCAGGATGCAAGCTGTCCGTTTCCAGAATGACCTTTAGGTTATGAAAATCGTACCGTTATCCTAATTTAACTGTTACATTCTTATGGTTCTCCACACTCCATCATATCCTGTTTAAAGCTTAACCTAACAAATGCTCTTGAGAAAACGAGGCAAACAGAAAACAAAAAAAAATTGAAAAGTCTTTGTTTTAAGAATATTTTTATTATTTTTATACTGTATTTTATTTATATTTAAGAATAATTTTATTTATTATTTATTTTGTTGTTCGCGAAAGGGTGCGTATTGATTTTTTCAAACGTCCTACCCTGAAGTCAATGGCTTTCTGGTCAAACTGCAGAATCTGTATTGTGCTGACCCGCAATGCGTTGGAATACTGGACGGTTTGAGAGGAGAAGTTAAACGTAGCGTTGACGAGATATTCGCGGAATTGCTTTCCGCTTACTTTCGTGTTGTTGCTCCACCTGGCATAATAATGGTCATATGTCTACAAGGAAGG
This sequence comes from Paramacrobiotus metropolitanus, assembly GCF_019649055.1. Lineage (NCBI taxonomy): Eukaryota > Metazoa > Tardigrada > Eutardigrada > Parachela > Macrobiotidae > Paramacrobiotus > Paramacrobiotus metropolitanus. The sequence goes on from NW_026570283.1 coordinate 698,324, forward strand.
TTAAATTTGGCACGTTCTACAAACACGGTAGCAGAGGGCTGCCATCGGGGTACCTGTGCGATACTTTCCACGGTTTGGTAGCAGTTCGCTGCGAACTGGTTCCTCTGCAATGTATTACAAATAAATCATTCTACGAAATTACGAAATGCCAGCAAGAATCGTCGGAGATTTTTGAATACCTGCATGTCATAATCGGTGATGTTATACAGTTCTCCCTGCCGTACCATAGCATCGCGCATCGTCTGGCCAATTTTGTCCCATTTCGGAAACGTCGGCTGGATGACTAAGGCACTCTTCAGGGACTGTACCACGCTCTGCACATTAAAACATCATTTTTTGGAAAGTTAATTGAGTGGCACGTCACAGTACAATTTAGCTTACGGGACCGCAGTACAGATTGCTGTTGTTGTCGGGAATATTATCGTCGTCGCATGTGAACGGTAGATCGTCTGGCACCACAAACGTGTACGGCATGATAAACGCCTAAAGCCACATGTACTGTTTACGTAAGGGAAATATTTACTGTTCCACAAGGAAAAGAGACTCACATAATCTCCGTCGGACATGCCCAATTCATCCGCCACTCTCTGTTTGAACACAGCAGACTTTAATATGCTCATCAGCTCATGTGACTTTCGTGACGTTTCCCCGTACCAGAAATGTCCGCTGTCTGATGGATGTCGTGCAGGACACGATAACTGAAGAAAGCGTTTTTTGGTAGCTTGTTGACAATCTTGCAATTCAGTTTCAATATAAACATACTGCGCGTGAAGCCGGCCGCGTTCTTCAGCGCCCATACCCATCCGGTGGCGTTGGAGCCGGAGTCCATGGGGATATGCCGAGTCTGGACGTTGCTGCTGGCCAGTGCCTCCAAAAAGTACCTGCACGTCTGGAAATAACGGACCCTGTTTGCTGGAGAATCATTAGACAGTCCATCGACGAGAACGGCCACGCTGTGCCATTGGAAATGGTCGAGGAGCTGCATGAATGTCTGCCCGTATAATGGTAGATTGATGGGTCCGGCGGAGATAACCGAAGGGAAACGGGTGGGATTGATCAAGGCCTTGTCGTTTAATGTACTACAAAAGGTGCCCCTCTTGTTAGTTGTTATTAATCAGAACCGGCAAAAAAACCAGCTCAGTAAATTTAAAAACCATTAGTCGAATCTTTTTAAAAGAGAAAACAATATTATTTATCGATTTAGAATTTATGATAAATTTTAAAAATTATAGCGGTGAAAATACGCTAACATACCAGGAGAACGCCAAGATGTCCGATTCGCGGGCGAAATCTCCGAGTGGCGCGAACATCTCCGCGCAGACTGTTCGGAAAGAACCAGGCTCGTTTATTGTATTTATTTTTCATTGCGAGCGTGGTGAAAAAAACAAGCACGGAGACAGTCGTTACACGTTAGCATATTACTGTTTGAAATATGAAATTATGAATAAGCGCGTAATTGCGTAAAAGCGTAACCGTAGAACTCAATGAGAAGATATCATACCTGTTGTGGCCATAATGGCCGTTAATCCGTTCCGCTCCAGCTGCCGGTCACGGTACAGCTCCGTCAGATTGTCCAGGATGAGCCCAAACTCCATTTCGGTGCAAGGCACGGTGTCGTTTCCATACTTGGTGATTAACGAGACATGGGGCAGTGTCCGGTTATAATCCCGCTCCAGCTGCGTGGCGACAACTTCGAATAGCGGCACCATGACTGGGTACCCGGTATGACCGCGTTTCCCGGAGGAGATGGACACCAGATTTAGTTGGGCGTGGACGGATGTGACGAACAGTATCGCCAGAATAAATCCCATTCTACAGCGCAAATGAATCGAACCAGGCTACCTTTAGGCAGACGAAGCGCGATGATGCCGATCTGTACAATGTAAACAGACCATAATAAAATGGTGCTCAATAAATTATCAGAAAGGGCGTACGAGCAGACCACAATACCGTCATAATTATTTCACATTGACATGGTTTGCAAAATACAATATCGCGTATTGACGGATTCATGGGAATGAAGCGCTGTACACTGAGATTTATGGCTGAAAATAATCATTCCCGATCGATGGCTAAATTATGTATATATGCATGCTTACCGGTTAGAATCCTGTAAATTGCCACACGTCAAACTCGATGCAATTGGCAGTACGCTGGGTCACATGGGAAATCTCTCAGCTACAATTATCACGCACACTATTGTATTTTAGAAAAAACGGCGAAGGTATTAATATCAGTCTAAATGTGGAGAATTAAATGCGGTTTATGCAGAAGATTAGCCGGCTTTCGTAACGTGTTAATCCATTACATCCCGGATCCGCGTCGTGTTGTTGTGTAAACGACTCCTCCCGCATTTGTGCCGGTGCTCACCTGGTTGCGCCGCCGGCTGCGTCGCGTTTTTGCCGCATACCAAACTCAACGTGTGAGTAACTCTGCTTGGCGTTAATTAGCCGTAGTCACAAATGGCGCGGTGACCTATGAGTGATGAATCAGATCGTGCTTCTTTGCGGTGCTTTCTTTGTGATGCGGAGTGTAGTGTATAAAAACCACAACATCCTGGAACGACATTGTGCTAATGTCGACCACCCGCTTGTGTGGTTACAGGAGAGTTTTCATCAGCTCAGGAATGTGTAGCGAGCGTGGAAGTAGTAAAAACTTGGCACACTGATGGTTCATCCAAAATTACATGCGACAAATAGCGTGCACATTGCTGCAAAAGTGATTTTCCAATAAGTTAACGTCAACGTGCTCATATTTCTAAGCGGAAATTATTGTGGGTCAAAATCGCATTGTTGTATTACAAAAGCTTACTTGTGTTGCAGAGTACGTAAGTCACAGCATGCCGTACTTTTCACGAATGTAAACCGGCGTACAAGCATTATTGTTCTGAAAGAAGCAGAAGCTGTATAGTAATCTTTGGCCCGTACTCTGTGATAACAGAAAGCGGAAGCGCTATTGATCTCAGCCATCAAACGGTTAACGATGCACAGTAGCACGAGCATTGTGACGCAGTCACAGTGGACACCTTTTGCTCTCACAGCACGAAACCCGAACGCCTTCAACGACCGCATTATTCTCCTTTGCAAAAAACCAGGGATCTTCTTTAAACCATGCATTATTTAATTAAAGCGTTTAACTTACAAATCACATGTGTGCAGGGATTATACCAGACCGACAATTTTGGAATCCGAATACAATCATCGTCTACCCTCTCCTTGCGTATGCTATTGACATGAAACTTAGTACAACACCACAGTGGAGCAGAAAACAATCACTAATCGCCGACATATGGAGAATATATCTGTACGTATATCGGTCTGCCTGGATAGCGCTGCTGCGTGGTGCTAGGGGTTCGGTTTGGACACTTGACATCCTTGTTGCAATCTTGAACGACGTCTTGTGTAAACAGGAGCGAAAGCCATCAAGTATTCGATTCTTCCAATCATAAGCGTTTGGGTTTATTTTGGAACTAGCATTTTATATTCAGACGTCATACAGAACTAGTATAAAACAGAAAAAGTTTCCGCGCAGAGCTTCGACCGTTGCTTACACATCACACAGAACGTTTTTAGTGGTATTACAGCAAACATCAAGCGGAAGAATAAATATGATAATTGACCTTGACTCATGATGCTAAGGATAAATTACGCAACTTCGGCAGCGGTTCGATCTTATTCAAAAAACTGTACTTGTACTGTATGTGTCACCCAAAGTTTGTTTGCACAGCTGATAGGAAATTAACAAAGTTGTGTTACTTATTTTTGCATCTCGTACGTGTATATCGCACAGCAAAAAAATCCGACAGTCAACGCTATTTTCGTTCAAGTTATCGATTAACAGTTATAAAAAATATGATTTACCAGTTGCGAAAAACTAAGCGTCAATGAAAATTTGGGAAAAAAGCAGGAAGAATGAGAATACGGAACGCAAAAGTTTAAATTTCAGCATGCGCGTTTAAGATAAATTACTGTGTGGAAAGGTGGCATGTTGTTATGAGCCTGGCTGCTGCCGTTCGTATCCGTTGAAAGTCCATGATTAGCGTAAAAAGAGTAAGAGTGGGCGGTATAATCAAACTTCACAAACCAGGCATTCCGCTTGCTACTATCCTATGTCAATGCGTACGTGCCCAGGCGGTGCTGATGAGCAGGCATTTCATCCACGGTTAAAAAATGGTACATTTCACCAACCGTGCTACCCGGCGGAAACGTAGCATTGGCACCGACAAGAAACCGGCCTTCCAAATCTTGCGTTTTCCCAGTGGGCAACAGACTGGCTAGCTGCGGATACTCAGTGACGTTGGAAGGCCGTCCATTACTCCTACACGCCACGCGACAACGACGATAGTGGGCTCGGAATTTTACTTCCTTTGGGCAAATATGCCGAACTTGGCCGGAAACGGCCCCAAGCCATCACACGAAAAAAAAACAGAAATTTTTTACTGCGACAAGTGACACGAGTTAGCGTTGTAACATTCTCTAATTTATACCCTTCACATGAGCATCTAACCAAAACAGACCGAACACAACCAAAAGGGGCGTATCGTGTGTCGTAATACCCGGATTCCTTGGTCCCGCTGAATCCGTCCCATTGCAACGCAACCAGCACGGCGCTTGCAAATCCACAGCCACTGCTTGGATGGAGCCAACGGGTGGAATCCGCGCGGCTGTCAGTAGATTTATTTGACACTGCAAGGAACTGACAAACGGCTCGGTACTAACAGTTGCGGCTAGGCTGTACTCAGCGGCTATTTTGCTGACGCGGACGATCAGCTTCCGAAAATGGGCTTGTTCGCGCAGTTTGTCCAAATCCAGGCGATGCATTCTCATTGACATTATCACGAATTTGTCTCCGTCCCACTGCACAATGCTGGTAGGAGATCGCAGTGGGGCCAGCGCATCAACCAAATACTGCGGCTATTTTGCCGCAGTATTTGCGGTAAAATAGCCTTTAGCTATTTTGCCGCACTATGGCCGGCAAAATAGCCATTCACTATTTTGCCGCACACTGCGTCACAATAGCCTTTAGCTATTTTGCCGCAGTATGACCGGTAAAATAGCCTTTTACTATTTTGCCGCAGATTCCTGCTAATATTGAGAAAATCGACGTATTGACGTATGATGTGGTTGGGCTTGAGGAAGGAATAATTAAAGGAAGGAATGTTTTTTGTGTGAAAAAATGTCGATATCCAAAAAAGGTAGTAAATTTTTTGTGTGGTGAAAAACTTAAAACTGCGTGGGTCAACAGGAAGCAGAAATAACACACAACAGTTTTTGAAAATCTTGCTTTGGGATAGCGAAGAACACTGAATGCAAGGCTGCGCTCACTTCAGGCTGCATCTTTCAAAAATACTCTGTAAATTCTCTTTCTAATTTCTGAAAGTCGCCGTGTGACAGCAGGCGAACAAAGGATCACAATAGTGAGGAAAAGGCTTTATTGTGGATAGCAATAAAGTACAGAGAGCCAAAACACAGGCTCGATGTGAGCGGTGTCATGAAAGTACAGTGAATGATACGCTAGTGAATAAGAATGAACGGCACATCGAGCCGTAACATGGGAAAAAGCCTAATGCGGCACTGGGCAGATCCAACACGAGCGAACGAACGCTGGTAGGCCGAGATGTAAAGCTGGGGCGTGGCTCCGCCTACATCGAGGCCGGTGGTTGGCCGAGACGTAAGGCTGGGCGGAAAGCTGCCTGAGTCGAGGCCGATCTGGCGTTCGACTGCGAGTGCGACTCGTTGTGAGTCAGCACACCGGAAGCGGGACTGTCGCTGGCTGCCTACTCGTAGGCTGCCATAGCGACTGGCCCAACATGCCTCTGGGCGGGAGTCCGAGCCCCTGCGAAGGACCGGCCTCATACCGCTCCAGTGCCCGCTCCGCACACGACCCGTGGTGGCGATACAGCTCACGGCCGAAATCCGAAGGTCGGTCGATGTTGTTGTTGGACCGGTGTAGACGTCTGTTGATGGTATCCGTAACGGCGAAAAAGTAAAAAAATAAAGTGTTATTCCGTCTCTCTTGTAAAAATAAACATCACAATTCCTGGTGAGCAGGTTAGAAAAGATCTAATAGAATGAGAACATCATTTCGAGATTAAAAAGTAAACTGGTCATTTTAATCTTTGGTCTTTGGTCCGGGTGCTTATTCCGACTAGAGCCGGTCCGCTCACGGGGGCTCCAATCCACTGGACGTCCGGTCATCCGGGTCCGAGGCATCAGTTCTCGGGATACCCATGGTACCGGTTCACTTCACCAAGGGTCGAAGGTTCGACCCTATTAGCTTCGGTTAAAGAGTATGGATCTTCGTTGTCGGGTGCGAAATGGGCATGAAATACACTTTCCCGCCGGTGATCCTCCGGTAAAATTCTGCCTGGAACCATCATAGCCGGTCTACTAGTCATGTTTTTGTCCTTGCATGAGCTACATCTCGCCATTGGCGCCTTGTGCTGCATCTGGCTGAGGTTCCGGGTCCGAGTCTTGATGACAAGACTGGCCCAACATGCTCTGGCGGGAGTCCGCTTGATGCTGGAGATATCCACGGGGTGACTAGCAAGAATCATGCAAAAGAGGCTCCTCGACGGCTGTATAGGAGCTAATTGGGTCCAAGCCGTGAGGTAGACACTCTAGGTTTTAAAGACGAAATCCGTACCGATCCGTTCCTCGGCTGATCCCGTGCTTTCACATAGGCGGAAACACCCGGGATGCCGGAATGATGCATCCTGTCTTAGTCATCGGGGAACACAGTACATTCTGGCCGGTTCACACCGTGGGATTTTCACGGGAGGTCCGTTTCTGGATCTTATCCGGGCAATCCAGCTGGTCTAGCTAGGGCAAGAGGCTTAATAAGCCTATTGTCGTAGTTATAGGCATCCGTAGCCTCCGTTGGGGGTACAGTCATGTCGGACGTGGAGGAATGCATATAAACTGGTCTAGTTAACACGTATTCACCCGTGTGCCCTGATGTCCTAGAACATCCTTCCAGTGACCACGGTCCAATTCGCGGGTGAATGGTCATGCCGGTCACTCCCACCTTTCACCCGCTCCGTGAGTTGAGGGAAGGTGTGAGCGTGCCCTAATGTCCCACTTCGTCCGTTCTGGAGATGGAATGGAGGCCAATTGGGCCTCGGTGGGCATCTTTGCCGAGTTAGAGCCCATGATTAGCCACGGTCCTCGGTGGGCTTCCATGGTGAGGTAGAGATCGTGGTTATACCGCGGTCTGCGATGGTCTGCATCCTCCGAGGGTCCTTCTGCCGGAGGGATAGGCCGGTGGAGCGAAGCGTATCACGCCGCGCAGCACCGTCCCGTCGCTTTTCGTACAACGGATTCCGCCGGAGTTATGCTCCCGAGGCCTATTGGGCTTTCTTACTGACTTCGGTTAAACGTTTGTCAGCCAGCTATTACTCCGATTCCCGGGGTGTCCATGGGTCTGTTGGTAAACATGGTGAAGAAGGCGGCAGTGACGTCTTCGGCACCATGTTAGGGGAATCCTCTTGGGATGAGTTACGGAAATTAGTCATACGGGTTCGCTGACCGAGGAGGTATCACTTTCAAGGTCAACGTAATCCATACTCGGTTGAAGGATGAGAGCCTATTGGGCTCTGAAGGTCGAAGTTATGGAACTTTGATTCCACCGGGGTCCTTCTGCCGGTCGGGTTTAAACAGAGGGACCCAGCAGATTGTGCTGGGAGCCCCTGGTGAACCTCCTTTCGTACGAAGGGTTCGATGATTAGGCCATCACCCGGGGTTCATCGTTATAGGGCTAATTGCTTCCTAAGACGACAAGGTCCGGGCTGGTAGGATCCAAGGGTGAGTCCTGCGGGTCCGGGGTTAAGGAGAAGTTGCTTCAGAAACTCCCGTGATCCGCATTCCGGTGACCGATAAGAGCCTACTGGGCTCTGTGGTCGAAGTTATGGACCGATCGGCCGGGATTCCTCTGTCAGAGGGACCTGAGCAAGGACAACTGTGTTTCGCGCAGTTGTGCTTGTTCGGTCGCTATTCGTACGATTCGTCCCGATGCGACGTTCCATGGTTTATGGTGATATTCGACCCTTCTAATCCGAGGGTCGAGGGTTAGACGTCGGGGTATCCCTATTAGGGCCTACTCCCTAAGTCGATGGTGGGTCGGGATTCTACCACGGCCTATGATGTTCCCTTTTAGCTCCGGGGATAGCAGGTCGGCGGAGTCGCTCATTCAGCTGAAGCCAGCTAACCGTCGGGGGTCGGCTGACCCTTTAGTTCGGTTGCATACCCTCGCTGCTTGGCTCGGTTCGCCTCCTGTCATTGTCGCCGGAGACCGGAACGTTCTGTCCGGTTCATCCAGGGGAAACCAGGGGAAACATCCGGTACGGTTCGGGTTGAACTCGTACTTGTCGGGTCTATCCGAGGGATCCATCCAGGGTTCGGTTCCAGGCTCTTCTGTCGGAGTGGGTTGTCGGTGCAAAACGGTTGATGACGCTGTATTGCGCCGACAAACCGCCTTTCGTACGAGAGTCCGGACTTGCGTGGTTTGGGAGGTTTCTCTTCCAGAGCTACGGTGGTCCGAGGGTTGCCGGTCCGGTTATCCCATGCTGACGACGAGGTCTAAGTTCTGCCTCGGTCGTCCGCAGGGGATCAGGCTCCGCTAACTTTTGCGGCCGATTGGGCACCTTCCCTGGAACCTATTAGGTACACGTGGAAGTTATTGAAGATTAAATTAGCCCTGGGCACGGAAATTCATAAGCCATATTCAACTTCGCTTCAAACCGTCCATTTCCGGAGGGTAATGCGCGGCCATATCGCTTGAGGACGTATATCTTCCCGAAATGATGTGGTCCGGAGGGTAAGGTCCATATTTTTGCGTGCCTGGCCAGAGTGGTCAGGTCCCTAGTCGGCCAAACCTCCCCTGGCCAGGGCCTAATGGTTCATTAGGCCTAGCTGGGCACTTACCTCGGAACCTATTGGTTTCACAAGGTAGCTATTCAGCCTTTCATAGGGTAAAGTCCGGTCAGGTCCACTTCTTTGGACTCTGTCTTTCGATCCGAGGTTTCTTTGGTATTTCCGTTCCCGCGATATAGGTAATGTTGCTTCCCGCATCGGAGGGACGGAACTTAGAATTTCATCCACAGGTGGAGGCCTATTGGGCCTCATACCCCGGGGCCTTTAGGGTCCGGTGAGGTATTGAACGGTCCGTCCATGTTGATGGCCTGATTGTGATTAACCCTCAGTTTGCAGGTTGCTTGATCATGGCAGCGTCGTGGTTAAGCACGGTCTGCACTTTATCGCTGAGATCACCACGGACAGCCGTACTTGTGGCTGACTCTATAACTTTTTGATGGTAGCAGAATGTGGTTAAGGCTGCGATCTGCAGAATGATGGGGGTTGGCTCGGGTAAAGGTTATATTCCGGGCCGTTTGGACGAAATACAGGGTGAATTATACCGCCGTATCCCTTATTGAGGGTCCGGCCGGGTAGCAGATGTGATTAGCGAGCGCAATCTGCGGGCTTTACCTCCGTATCCCTTTTTGAGGGTCCGGTTAGGTTGCCAGCCGAGGTTGTTTTTCAGCTAAGTCCGCTTGAAAGGTCCGTCTATATTGGGGACGTCGCAGTGGCCAAGCTGGTAGCATATCGTGGTTCAAACTACGAAGTGGTCGGCCGGCGACCTGCGGCTTTTCAGACTGGGTTTCATCCAGGGTATACGTCTCTATTGGAGACGTCATCATGTCCATTCGACCGGTTTGACGGTTAGCTTAACCCTATTGGGGTCCGGCTACCGGTCTCTTTTATTCCAGGTCCACGTTGACCGGGGCTCGACCACCAAAGTGAGAGCCTTCCAAGTCATCGTCTTTATCCCGTTCCCGTCGTTCTGGGTGGTTCGAGGATGTAGCCTCCTTGGTGCAGGTTGACTGCGTCTCCGAGGCTTCCTGTCTAGGCTTCTCGGCTTTGGTTCGGCGGGCCTCGCGTCTTCGGCGGTTCCTGCCCGAGGATGATGAACCGGGCCACAAATTGTACCTGTACGAGGACTTGCCCTCGGGCATCGGTGGTGAAGTGAACCCGGGCGGCAAGTGGCGATGGGTCCGGCACCATTCGGAGAGGGTTGAAGCCTCCTCCACATCTTTTTCGTCGTCTAGGTGGTACTGGTACTCCTTGTGCTATCGCTCTGCCGTCAGTAAGAAGTCACGCAGCCATAATCCCTCCACTGTATCCCTCATTGGTGCGCTGAACAGAGCCACCGCTGTCCGAAGTCGAGGCGGAATGTTGTTATTCCGGTACGCGCAGTACAGGGTGTAATGGCTGTGGTGGTGGCCAAATCGAGCCGCAAAAATCAGTCGCAAAGCCGTTTGGAATGTGATCGGAGCGTCTCCCAGGGCTTCTGGTTCGATCGTCCCAAGGTATTCGGGTAAGCTGTGGGCCGCTCTGGCTGCAGTGATCAACATGGCTGCTTGTGCCTCGGTGAGTACGAACTGCGCAACCCATTCCGTGTGATCCGTGAACTCTCGTTCGGAGGTGTACAGCGGGAGCTGACTCAGTTGGGACCAATCACGTCGTTCAAGTGGCAGTCCCAAGGTTGCCGGGTCGGTTGCACTAGGCAAGCCGTTCGTCCGATAGTACGGGAATCCGATGCCGTAAGCTAACCGATCATGCATTTGAAAATCCTCGGACCATTACCGATGCTCGATCATCTGCTGATATCCGGAGTGTTCGAGGAAAATTCGAAGGTCGTTGACCAGGTGCCACACTTGATTCCGTCGGTCTTCCCGGTAGTGCATAGTACCCATGATATAGTTTGTTTGTTCCGTGGGGTGTAGGATTTCGACCGCGATGCCCTGTCGGCGTGCATGGTCATACCGAGGGTCATGCTGGCTTGGCACTACCAGGTCCGGGTCAGGTATTGGACGCTGTGGGACTGGCAACTCGTCCAGTTGCTCCAAAGGTGGAGGTGGTCGCGGGGCTTGGTGTCGAGCCACCTGATGTCGAACTACAGGCTGGGTGAAGTTACGTCGGGATTTGCTGTTAAAGTCCACGACGAGCCCATTATCCTCCGATCCGGTTGTTGCGCGGTGGTAGACCTATGTTGGGCCTCCAACTTCCGTCGCAAATCGCTTTCCAGCCTATGGCGTAAATCGCCAGGTGCCAAGTCCGACACGCTCTGGGTTGTTCGGTTAGACGGAGTGGACCCTGTTGGGGTCACTACTGCCGTCGCCGGTTGTTCTGCTGATCGAACCACTGGTTGAACCGACGGCTGTAGGGGTAGGCTGCCCGGTTGTTGGGGTAAGCCACCTTCTTGTGGGGCTACCTGCTGCTATTCCACTTGCCTTTGCGGAATTGTCACAGAGGCTTTCGTTGGGCGGGGATCGATGATTTGGGCCATATATTGCTGGCCATCAGGTCCGGTAAGTGTCACCGTCATCCCACTAAGTGGTCTCGGGCCTGCCTGTAATGCATCCGAAATGGTCGGCAGGTTCGGTGTCCGGTCTGGACCTTGTACTTCCGCAATGGCGTTGATGGGTGCCGAGGGCTCATCCGGTAAACCTGTTGGGTTCCACCGTGAGCCTAGCATGTGAGGTGCCGGCTACGCCCAAGGGCGAGGGTTTGTCCACCTTCTGGCGTGTACGCTCATCGTATTCGCGTTGGGCCTTAGCGATCCTTCGGTCGGCTGCCTCTGCCTGTCGGCGATCATTTTCACGTTTCTGCTCCCGTCGTTGTTCACGCGCATAGACCAGTCGAGCATTATCCGGGACTGCTGGGGTGTTGTCCCAGCCGGGTTCGTGGGTGCGTCTTCGGTAACGTTGCATGTCCCACATCTGGAGCAATTCCCGGCCTTCCAGCTCGTCAAAGATTCTGCTGTTATGGACCACGTGCATATAGGCGCTCAAGTGCCCTGTAACAACCTGGAGGTACAGGGTCATTAGGTTGATCTCGTCGTGAGACTCTGTGCTCCCCGGCCTGTCTGTCCAAATGTCATAACAGGCAATATGCACACCGTTGACGTGTCCGAGGGGAGTTATTGTTGGCTCGGCACGTCTGGCAATCCGGGTTATAGGGTTCCGTCCGAGACTGAGGCTGTGGTTAGAAACACTTAACTTAATATTGTTAAGTTATTTTTGTTTTAAACCTTTGGGTCTCTACGTAAACCTATTAAGTTAAACGCGTTCTATGGTTAGATGTGAGCTTAAACGGTCGGGTACGGTCAGGTCCTGTCCGATCATCTTCTTTCTCGCCTGTTGGGCAAGAGAAACATTCCCATTGCGGAGGTTATAGGGTTTCGCCTATTGGACAAGGAACCTCCGGTGATGTCCTACCGTTTTAGCTCTTCTTCTTCGGCAAGTTAGCCGGGTTGGACGATTTTGCCCGCGCTAACCGCTTCTGGCTTTTCGTCTCAGCCGGTGCGGGGGTCTTGACTGGGCTGGCCGAGCTAGCCCGCGTCTTTGGCAGGTGCTCTCCGAAGTCTTCAGGTAGGTAGAAGACGGAGAAGGGCTGTCCGGGATTCCTATAGGCTTCACTCGATCCAAGGACTTTCTGCCGGCAGGCTTGCTCCAGGACGTACTCCAGCTCGTCGTCCAAATGGTACAAGTTGCTCTCCTTTCTTCGAACCGGTCGATACCGTGCGTCTTCCAATTGGGGTTGGGCGGACATTAGGATGAACTCGAACCGACCTATCAGGTGGCTCGCGATTTCCCGGCGGGTTAATCCTTCCGGGTGCCGATCTGTCCGCAAGCAGACGATCACTGCGTCCCGCCATCCAAGATAAGTCTTCAGTGCTGGGTCTGTTCTGCCCTCGGGAAAACATAGCAAACCCGTTCGGTCTTGGTATACACCCGGAGGATGGCACCAGTCTCGTACGCCATCCGACAGTAGATTTTCACCCTGTCCAAGCTGAGGTCATACCAGCTTCCGTCCTTGTCGACACGCCAATGCTTCAGCAGCTGGTAAGTCAGTTCCGGGGTTGTATAGGTTGGGCCCGACCAGGACAGCGACCTGAGTGCAGCATGAGCATGCACCCATCCTGCATCGGTGTCAGAGATCTGAGGCTTCGGTCTGGACGCCCGCATGGTCGCCGGTTGCTTCGGCTGGGGAGTCCGTATGATGGGCTGAGGTGGGGTCTCCCGGGGCAAGACTTCCGCTGTGTCTTCGTGCCACTTCATAAGTAGCTGGTCGGCCGGAGGGCTCGGGGTCCTTTGGTCGAAAAGGCCCGATGCTTGTTGTTCGGAAGGGACTTTCGATCCCGTCTCTTCCACCGGATCGCCCGGGTCGTCTGCCGGAGGTTGTTCCTGATTATCTGGTTCGTCCTCCGGTTTTCGATGTTCGGGTACCGCTGTTGGCTGCTTCCCTTTTCCGTCTTCATTTTCATCATCATCGCCGTCCGTGTCGTCGGATTTGTCTGAGTCTTGATCTGACTTGGCATCCTTATCGTCGTCCTCTTCCGAGGAGGGTTCTTCTTCCTCCTCCAGGGACTGAGCGATTCGCGATGTCCAACCCTTGTCCTTGCGCTTCTTAGTTGAAGACCGGCCCCTTGTTGAGGTTCCGGCCTGCGAAGACGACAAGTCCATGGGTGACAGGGGTTGAGATCCCGGAGGGGCTGACTGTGTGTCTTTGACAAATTTGCCTCTCCTATCCCGGGCCGAATGCCTACCGCGTTTACTGCCGGAATCTTGGTCGGCAGTAGCGTAGACCTTCGGGTCGCCCGGGGCTCTTGGCTGTTCCAGGGGAAACCTGCTGCCGGAGGAGGCTGCCGTTGATCTAGCCAGCTCCAGCCATACTCTGGCTTGGGGCGCAGGATCCTCTGCTGGTCTTATCTGAGTATCGTTGCCATCTCGATCAAGTCTCTTTGAATGGATGTAGGATATCCGGAGCTTCTGTTCTCTCCGGTTCCGTTCTGGGATGAAGTTCGGCACGGTGTACCGAAGATAACGTCCGCGCTGCGCATTGGTAGTCTGCAGCTCTCTTCGTTCCACCATCGCCTTGAGGATAGGGTTTATATCCTTCATGATGTCCTCAATCTCGGCCTCTCCCTTAAGTTTGTCGCCGAAAGTATACATTTTGTTGAGGGACCGGGCGATTTGGAGGCGGGTGGAACCTCTTGGGTTCCGATAATAGCCAATGGCCCGAACTATCCGTTCCTACCGGTGTCTCTTGCTGGCGTAACTTGGCCGGTGGCTTCGGGAGCACTGGTTCGCCCATTCGGTCCCAGGATCGGTGGAGTACGAAGGCCAGGCATTCGTACTGGATCCAGGTAACTATCTTCCGCATAAATTGAGCCGTAAGGAAGTGTCCTTCTTTCACCTCATATTCTTCGGTGAGTTTCTCCACCAACGTCTGGTAGACATCCTTACGCTCCATATCAGCCGTGGCGATGCTCCGCCGGACATCTTCTTTGAAGGTTGCCTTGGGGAACGCTGGTTCCGCCTCCGAGGGTCGTCTGTCCGCCAGCCTATTTCGGAGGTTGTCCGGGGCCGGCAGGTCAGACTCATCGGTATCGACGTGGTAATCCCAAAGTTCTTCCTGGAGACCCTCGGCTAAATGTTTGGCCGAGCCGGGTTCCAGCTGGTCCGACTCATTAAGCTTCCGCTTGACTGGGGTATCCTCCATGTTGATCTCCGGGGAGGCCGACCCCAGTTGTGCTAAGTCACGGTCCCTTTGTCGGATGTTTTTGACCATCTGCTGGAGGAATGGCGGTAATGGAGTCTTCTTGTGGCTCCTCATTCTCTCGCTTCACCTTGGGTACCTCGTTTGGAGGATTCCCTTCGGCCCAGTTCCGAATTTCGTCGATCCGGTTGTCGACACTCTGGCCAGGTTTCAGCTCAGGCCTAGGCCCCCGGTTCTTGTCGGGTTCCTGTCGGCTCGATGCGGACTCTGACTCACTGTCCGAGGATGGTAGCTCGGGTCGGACCCTTCTTCGGGTTCTATCCTGGCGAACTTCACGTCCGAGACATCGGTATCTCCGCCGCCACGGGGTTTCTTGGGCAGTCGGTTCGGAGAGTCCTTCTTTGAGGCCGATTTCTTAGCCTCACGCTTCTTCCGTACCGTAATAGAATTAGCCGAGTGGATTACCGTGCCGCTGAATGTCGGCATCGGCTCATCTTCTATTTCCACAGATGGTTTCCAGAGACCGGCTGCCACAGACTGCCACAGGTCATTTTCTTGACCGTTTCTACACTTCCATTTTAAATATTTTTTTGTGCTATATAACGAAGTTTTGCTTTTGCGTAATTAGTCTTGCAATTCCTCACAGATTTAAACGTTTTTATGCTGTGGACTGTCCATGTGCATTGGCGTTGGCAAGCGACACAGTCACTGCCACAGACATATGGTTAGCACAAGCTCCCCTTTTTTAAAAAAATTCCCTTTTTCAATTCAATTTTTTTGCGATATTCGCACTCCTTCGGGTACCGCCCGCTGGAAGGTTCAGGCATCAGCTCAAATCCAACACAAAATGTAGCTCTAGAGTCTAGATGGCCGTTCCCTTAACTGTGGCAAATTAGATGCGACCAAAAGTGCGGCAAAATAGCGAAAGGCTGTTTAAACGCAGTGTGTGGTAAAATAGCAAATGGCTATTTTGCCTACCATACTGCGGCAAAATAGCTAAAGGCTATTTTGACGCAGTGTGCGGTAAAATAGCAAAAGGCTATTTTGCCGCACTGGGAAAAAATGCGGCAAAATAGCCTTAGCCTTTGTCCAAATCCAGGCGATGCATTCTCATTGACATTATCACGAATTTGTCTCCGTCCCACTGCACAATGCTGGTAGGAGATCGCAGTGGGGCCAGCGCATCAACCACCGATTGCGGAAGATTTCCGGCCACAACATTTGTACAGTTGCCTCTTAGCTCTTTCTCCAGCCATTTATTGCCGTCGTGAATAGATTTTTATAATGTTTTACTTCTGCATCCGGGCGATGACCGGGCTCTGGCCAATATGTCGCTTCCCACATGGCGTGGTTATGGTCTCCAGTCGACGTGACGTTTAAGCAAAAGCCGGGAACAGCAGCGGCAGCTGCTGCACAAACTGTTCGTGATCGATGAAGTCGTCTGATTCCAAAATGGCATCGAGACTGTTGGTTAGCAGTAACTTAGCACCTGCTGCACCAGCGTCGCATAGCCTTTTTGGCGGAGGAAGACAAAACTTGCAAACCGATCGTTCAGCGTGCAGAAGAAAGTTGAGTCGGTCAAATGGTTACGATCGATGTTGACGGTAATTTTCCGAGAATAGATTGTGTTCGCAAGCACAAAAAGGCTTACGATATACGGTACGATATACGATAGGCTCTTCTACGTCATCACGGTGTACCCTTACCGGACCGTTTGACGGTAGGATCGACGGTAGAAGGCCGAGATATCGTAATGCCTACCGTTGGCGTCTGCGATATAGCAACCACCCTCAGTGGCAGTGGCATGAAGCACAACGTTTGCAGCTGCCAAATCATGAAACTTTAAAATTGTTCTGGCAGATTTTACTTATACTTGATTCAATAGAAAAGAATATTAGAAGAAAGATAAAATTCTAAGGAATTTTTTGATACCAAGCGAGTGCAGTTTATCTAAAAATGAATGAATCTGCAACCATCTGAATTTAGCATGCCAAGCTTACGGAGCCGTTGGAGTTCTCTGCGCGAGCTGTCATTTAAAGTCCATAGGCGCCTGTATTAAAATTAAAATGCTCGTAAACAGATTCATGGGCTCTTAAATCTGGATGTTTTGGTATCAAAAAATAGTTTAGAATTTTAGTTTTCATCGAGTTTACAATTGAACGATTGTTACCATCTGCCAAAGCCTTAAAACTTGTTTGAACCGCTGCATGCTTCACGTCAGAGGCAGGATTGGACCGTATCGTTTACCGTCTGCGCGTTGCGATCACTCTAACTTGTCAACGGTACAGTCACGATACGGTGTCCCAGCGTATCGTATACCGGACCGTCTATCGTTCGTGTGTAGCGAACACAATCTAATAATTCGGCAGACGGTAGGCGAAATACAGCGGTTCCGTTTCTTAAGGCACTTTGCGCATTGATGCAAGCATCATTCGTCTGGCATGGAATACGAAATATCAGTGTTTGGGAAGGTCGGTAATCGACAGCCATGATGTGCGACCAGTCCGACTGCCGATGGCATACTCCAGATGCGCCCACTGAAAAGGAAGGGGAGAAAGTCGCTTCTCGCTTCCAGTTTCCTTTTTGATATAATCTTTCATGTGCTGCACATAATCATCATCCCACATTTGCAACGTTAACTTCATGTAGAAAGATTCAAGTAGGTGATTATATATGAATTGGACAACAACGAAGCCATAGGTGCGAAGAAGAAGGTGGCATCACCTGAGACCGATGCCGTTTGGAATATTCCAACTTGGCGGCCATCGTATGGCACGGTCAATGCCGGTGCTGACATGTTTACAAATGCAGGCAAAAGAAAATAGTTCTCTGACCAGTAGCAAAGGCCTAACTGTCGTATGTACAGTACTGAAATGGAAATAAAATCAATAGACGCGTTTAAAATACGTTTACTAAATTAATTTATTCGATTTTTCACTTGGTGAAAAAAGCATAATAAATTATTATAAAAAAATACCAAAAAAACAAGTAAGTATTTAAATAATAATAGTTGATAATTAGAACATAAATTATAAGCAGTAATTTTCTGAACCCTCTGTATAGAGATGAAATTAGTATAAAGCCTGGCTCACGTTTACCTGTAATTAAGCAAGGAGCTTGGAACAGCGCCAGCAAAAACGGTGGCAGATAACACGACGCCATAATTGTTGCAAACGCCCACTGAACAATACATTAAGTGAATTAAGGGAGACCCAATAAGTAGTAACAAAACTTACGCCAGCATGTAAAAACAGCATATTGCCTCGTCCAGCGAGCATTGCCTTCGTTAGTCACATGCAGAAAGCTGTAATATTACGTGTGCGTTTCGGATGTTTGGGTTCAATAGATGAACAAACACCGGAAGTTTCCCCATTCATCATACCCGATAACAGGGTTACAGAGATTTCTGCAGCGGATAATTTTGTGATAAAGAGTTTTCTCGTCCACTTTTGCGCTTCGCTGTTTCTTGCTTGCTTGTTTTTGTTTTTGTATCGCACATCTTGACCACAGAGTGTGTGAACGGGAAAAACGCGCATTCAATATACACACTCTAACCGGGCCAATCGCGCGAGTCGCACTTGGTGTGCATTGATAAATTTCGGATGTCTTACAAAATCGGGCCTGGAGAACTTCTTGAATATTAAGAAAAATTAGCGCTCTAAGAATTTTTAATTATGGTTATGCTCGAAAGCAACCATTAACATACAGCTTTGTTGTAAGCTCGAGTTACTTAAAACCAGATTTGTTGTGGTTTTTGGGATGACCCTGGAGGGGCGAGGGGTACGTCCAGCGGCAACATTCTTATTGGCAATGGGCCACAGAACGATTCGAGCTCTTACCTACAGAACTTTTTTTCCAAGTGAATTGCAATTTAAATTAAAAGTCTTGATTTGTTGGACAGATTCACAAGAAGAAATGTTCATCTTTAAACCAAAAAAGCAGTATTTCGTACTTGGGAATTTTGCCCGGTTAGAGTGTGTATATTAAATGCGCGTTTTTCCCACGCACACACACTATGTGGTTCTAGATGTGCGAGCCAATACAGTACATAAGCTGCCAGTAGTTGCGTCAAATATTACCACGTATTGGGACTCTGATGTGAATTGTATCAAGGTCAGAACTCTCGAGTGCGCAACAACTCACGCACTGATTTGTGAGTCAGACAGATTCACTGATAACGCCGCGCGCATTGGTCAGATGGAGAATCAGTTGCTGAATTAGAAAACCGAGCTGTTGAGCTCGGTTTTATAATTCGCGCTCACATTCATGACCGCTTGTCAACTCTTTAAAATTATCCTGCACTGCTAATAAACGTTCGTAATGATCCAGGCTGCATTAAACTGTATGTAATTACGTTGTACTTACTGTAGTTCGTCATTAAGTTTTAAGATAATAAAATGTAATTAATTAACTTAATAACTAGTAATTGAGCGAAAGTTTGATGAACTAACTAAACTCATTCACGCATAATTAGCACATTTAGCACCTAATTAATTAGCGAATCTGCCACTAATTAGTAATTGCGCACCTGGTTTTTTTAGCACCTAATTAGCAAATTTATTACACATGAAGAAAATATTAATATTACATGTCATTAAGCTATGTGAAATTATTTTTCTTAATAAGTTTGCGCTTGTTGTGTTGCGTTGTCCATGGTAGTGAATGGCACTGAAGGCAGATTTATTGCAGAATTCACGGTGCTGTCAGATTTGGTGTTTATTTCTACGAGTGTATCCGTTATCACTGGTGGGAACATTTTTCAGTTTTTTTCTCTTAGTCATAGCGGAAAGATGAGTAGCCGATACGTGCGCAGCTGTCGTGCCGCAGATACAAGCGGGCTGCTGATATTTGACAGTCCTAAGTATCGACTTCCCACGGCTTTCGCAGCACAAGGTTATATGAAATCTGCCTGCCGAATGAACCAAAGCCGGTACTATCTGTAAAGTAAAGGTTTACGAAAACCGGCAGTTCCAAATAGGAGGTCAAAGCTTATCAGGCCGTTGATCGCTAAGGCGGTTTCGTGTATCAGTCGGACAGTCAGCCAATTCAAACAAGCACATGAGGACCGATGCGGTAAAACAATCCCTGCAAAAGGAATGGGAACTGTTGTAGAATACTTGGCGCAAATGAAAATTCAATAACGCCGGCGGCTCGGCCACAGGAATCGAGTAGTTACTGTTTATACAAAGCTGATTTAGTAACAACCAGGAGGAATTGCATCCGTTGGGAAAGAAAGTAGAGTACTTGTATGCAAAATGATCAATTTTACATACAAAGTAACGAAACTCTGTATGGTCATAAACTCGCAACCTTAGGTCACGGTTGCGCAATAGTTACGAATCAAAATTATTTCTATTTCATCGGTGTCCATTCATTTCGGAAACCGTTCATTTCGGAGACCATTCATTTTGGAAACATGAGAAATATTTTCTTCGGTTTCTTATGCTTATTCTTATGTTATTTTTATGCTTCAGTTTACTTCTGCCTCTTTCTTATGCTATGATTCAAATGTTTGCTTACGTTTCTTTAGGATGAAATATTTTTTGCCGGCCATATAGGAAATTATTCTGGAAAACCTACTTGGAAGAAAATATTTACGGTTTCAGTTACGGTGGAGGTCCTTCTGAGGCGGCGCATGCATGGTTTCACCGGTTTCACCGATTAAAGACGTTTTCTGGACAGTAGTAAATGGCTAAATGTAGATTCCAAATTTTATCTTTAACGAATCGGGAAACGAGTCTTGTATGTTTTACTTGCTCCCGATTCGAGTTAATGGCGGTAATTTTCCCGACAAAATGCCAAAATATTTTGAATGAGATCACTGTTTAAATACGGTTTTAGAAATACCTAAACGTTAGAGCACTGTATCCCTACATGAAGCTACGCTACTTTCAGGCCAGGACACAGCTTGTCCATTCCGGTATTGCGCTTGTCATACCGAGCAGATGTGACTACTACCGTACCCTTTTAAGCGACACCGTGCCTTGCACCAAAAGGGAGTTTAGGCTCATCATGGACAATCTGAAGGAGCTGTACCGTGACCGGCAGCTGGAGTGGAACGGATTAGCGGCCATCATGGCCACAACAGGTATGGTGGCTCCTCCCTGAGGCTTCCGGTTGCGCATTTTTACGCAAGTCTCAATTACTCGTTATTTATAAATTCGTATTTTAAACAGTAAAATACACTAACGAGTAACCGCTGCCTCAATATTCGTCTAATTCACCTGACTCTCAACCAAAAATAATTACAACAAATTAACCTGGTTTTTGCTAATAGTCTGCGCGGAGATGTTCGCGCCCTTCGGAGATTTCGCCCGTGAACTGGACATGCTAGCGTTTTACACAGTACGGCAGTTTGCAAATTGTGATGTCCGTCGGTCACCGCAACTCAATGCGGGTCAAAATCACATTGTGATCAATGGTTGCTTTGTGTAACTGTGGGCGTAAATCCCAGCACACCAAATTGTTCACGGAAGTTAACTGGTGGACAAGCACTGCTCTGAATGGAGCAGACGTTGGAATCGTATTGGCTTTAAGTAGCACAGTCATCAAAGAAGGCGGAAGCGCCATTGCACAACAGCAGCACGAACATTATGACGTCACCAGTACACCACAGTCCGTAACGGCGGCATTTTTTTAAATTTTGCACAAATCAGGGATTTTCTAAAACCACTGGAAGGAAGCAGTCGTAAGCATTTCTACAAATCGTACATTTTTGCAAATCGTACACCAGATGTTGAAATCTGACTACAATTATCGTATATTTGCGGATGCTTTTGACTGCACTGCAGCACTGCGATAAGATTTAATACTGTCATAACGAACGCTCGAAATTGCAGTGCACTGTAAAAACCACTTGCTCACTAGTCACCATCAATCATTCTGCATCTGCATCTGGAAAATTCCAATCTGTCGGTCATCATATGGCACGTTGAATGCCGGCCATGACAGGTTGACCGGCCATGACAGGTTGAAAATTATGCGTACGAATGAAAATCAGCCTTAGAGAATTAGAAACTGAAGACATTACGAAAGACATTCAGCGCGACAGGAACTATATGACGTTGTAAATGACGTTGTAAAAGTCATCTATAAATTTTAAGCTCAAACGGCACCTGCAATGAAACCCAGCACTGCAAACAGCGTCAGAAGTAGCGTTGTCCGGAATAACGACGCCACATAATGCATGGGTACAAATTCGCTAGTCGGACGAAACGGCGTCGAAGCCCACATAATTTACTCGACATAGGCCCCTTGCGCCGTAAAACGAATTCTTTCTGATTTGTATTAATTTTAAAAGTTCCATGTACTGTACACTAAACCCTGCACTTGACGGAGATTTGTACGCATTGAGCCTTGTACTGTACACTAACCCTGTACTTGACGGAGATTTATACGCAATTTGAGCATTCAGCATTGTAGAAATATCGAATATCAGCTACGGGACCGAAGCCGATTGTTAGAATGTGACCATTTCCACGGTAGGAGCTGCAATAAAAAACTTTGCAATTCAGCTGTCAGCTCTGAAACTCTTCCTTTAAAATTTAATTGAAGACAAGAGTGTTTTAAAACTACAGCAAAACTATTTTCGAAGGATCGCTCGGCTTGCCGATGCATGACATCATGCATTTTGCTAGTTAATTCTGGTCTGCCTCATAACTTCTTTATCACATGTGCAACTTAAGATCAGCAGTATAGTGGTAAACTGGTACTGTACTAAAAATTGCAATCCTCCACAATGTGGGCGCTTTCGAACCACAAAGCAGTTCACCAAGACGCAGCTCGGAAGAAGTTTCGTAAAATCGAAAGAATGAGCAGGGTCAGATATGTGCCGAAACACATCAACTTTCAGCAGGCGCGTATAAGATAAATTACAGCCTGATAAGGAGGCATGTTGTTATGTGCCTGGTTACCGCCGGTTGCATGAGTAAATAGCTGGTCAAAAGCTGTTACTACATAGAAACCAGATTGACCGTTGTGGCCGCCGTAGTAAACGAAGACCAAGTCTTTAGGAACTGGTTGGTGATTCCATGCCATAGAGTGCCAGGATTGATGATGCTGATGGGAAGGCATTTCATTAACGGTCAAAAGATGTGCCTTTTCCCCGCCTCTACTGCCAGAGGCCATAGACGCATCAGAGCCCACAAGGAACTGACCTTCCAGATTCGGTGTTCTTCCACTGGGCAACAAGTTGGCCAGCTGGGGATACGTGCTGATGTTAAATGCCTGTCCATTGCAGCGCAACCAGCATGCCTTCTGTAAATCCACAGCCACTGCTTGGATGGAACCAACGGGGGCATCCGCAGCATCCAGTAATTTGATTTGATCCTGCACTGTGGCTTTCAAAACATTTACTTGATGCTGCAAGGAACTGGTCAGCGGTACAGAGCTAATACCGGCCGCCAAACTGTAATCGGCTTGACGTTTACTTGCACGGATAGCCAGCGTCCGGAAGTGGTCTTGTTCTCGCAGTCGTTGCAAATCCAAGCAGTACATTGCAACGTCCGAATGGTGGCCTTTCTCTGGCCGGTATGTTGCCTGCCACATGGCCGGTGTGAAATGTATGGTTGACGTGATGTTCTTGCGAAAAGCCGGCAGCAGTCGCGTCAACTGCTCTTCGAACTGTTCGTGATCGACGAATTCATCCGCTTCCAAAGCAGCATCGAGACTGTTGGTCAACACTTGATGCAACAATTGCGAATAATCTTCCTTGCGGAGAAAGACATAACCGGTAAACTGCTCGAGAATTGTACGGAAACTCAGTGTGTCTTGCAAGTGGATTTTGTTGACATCGACGTTGACCTTACGCGGATGTGTACTCGGTAAAGTGTATGCAAAATGCAGAAGGACGGTAGCAGTTGCAGCGGTCCCGTTTTTTATGGCACGTTGCGCCTCAGTACAGGCGACACTCGTAGAGCAGCGGATTCGAAAGATCAGAGTTTGCGGGAGGTTGGTAATCGCTTGCCAAGATGTACGAGCGTGGTGACTACCAACAGAGTATTCCACGTGCATCCAATGAAAAGGCAGTTGAAGAATTTCGCTTTTCTCGTTTCCCGTTTTCTTGATAACATAATTGCTTATCTGTTTCACGAAATCATCATCCCACATTTGTAATGTTAGCCCGAAGTAAGACGCGTCTACGGTTTGGTCATATATCACTTGAGTTGAATCGGACAGTAGAGTGGCCATGGGTACAAAGAAGAAGGTAGGGTCAGCGGAGTCCAGAGTCTTGCGAAAAATACCAATCTGCCGGCCATCGTACGGCACCGAGAAGGTTAGGGATGATAGGTTGACGAATGGTGTAATTACGAAAAATTCTTTAATCCGTGTGTCAGTTAATTACCAATACTCAGTAGTATACTGCAGACTTTGTAAAAAATGGTTATACAATTCGAAATGCGGACTGCACCTTTAGTATGTATCGGCGCTGAAAGCAGCTTCAAAAGCAACGTTATCCACCGTAGCGAAGCCATAACATGCCCGACGTTAAGTAGTGTCCAAATACCCTATTCAACGTAGCTAAACCTGCTGCACCATCGAATGAACTCTTTTCTAGTCTGCATTTTGATAATTATAGAATAATTAGCATGCTTCCCTGCTCTTGTTAAGTGACGCTCGTTGGCTGATAGCAAGCTGATAACCACTGCAACAGATCAACGGAAGCCGATTCTTTCTCCAATTAGTATAGCCCTTTCGATCGGTTATGACCGATATTATGTCATTTGTCGTTACCGAAATGATGGACAGTATCCGCTGCGAACGAACGTTGAACATTGGAGGACACTGTAAAATCATATGCCCACTATCCATAATCAGAAATTTTGATATTTATAAAGGATAGCGTTCCGTTTAATCACTAATTTTGGTAATGGGACATTGGGACAGACCGATGTTGGCTCGCGTTGCGATGGATTTGTTGTTGAAATATCAACACGAACCATTACAACAGCGATAGTTCGACAGTTCGCTCGATAGTCCTATCAGGCAATTGCCAACTGCCATTTTTACTTACGTAGTAGCTTCGACCACCTGATAGTGTAGACTGGTTTTAACTATGGAATTATATAATTGTCCAGGTCGCCACAGAACTACAATTCTACGTCTTACCCGGGCCCGGTCAGAAGCTTTCCTCTCAAAATGCAGTTTTTGTGCGGTTTGTTTGCAGCAAAATTTTGGTTTCTGTTTGAAGACAAAATATGCACTGGAAATAGTTGAAAAAATATTTTCATCGGTGATGGTCCAGGTGAGGGGTTTATAAAGCCAAATTTTAGGGAAGTGACCGGCACATATGCCAAATTCGTACACATGAACGAAAGTTTTCATATTCGCGCTCCCAAGCATACAATGTATTTTTGTTGTAATCTGTGACATTTTGATTCGTATCCATTGGCGTGAAAACTTGTTTGCGCGCGCAACATCCATTTCGGGAGTTATGGCTGTAAAAAAATTCCATATTGCTAAAGGCATTCAGGTGTACCAAAAGTCTCATATGGACCGATATCCCTTCAATTTTGCATGTGAATGCACACATGCTTGAGGACCGTTTTTACAAAAAATCATCGGTCTGGCATTTTTCACATCTTAAAATGAATTCTAAAATTTTTGATAATCATTTTAAAATTTGAAAAAAAATGGTGCAGTTCTAATTCAGTTCAAAAATAATCGTCATACTTGAGCGCATTACATGCAAAATTTAAAGGAAATGGAAATCGGCATATAATGAGACTTTTGGTACACCTGAATGCTTTAAACTTTTCGGAATGTTCTTACAACCACAACTTCCGAACCGGATGTAACGCGCATAAATGGTTTTCACGCCAGTGTATACAAATCATTAGGCTACAGAATGTGATGAAAAAATACAAAAAAGGGTTGGAAAGGGCGCGAAAGTAAAAGTTTAAGCATATGCAACCGAATTTTGTGCCATGCACCGGCACACTTCCTATAAGTATCTGGAAGATTGCGAAAGAGCGTTTACCGGGTGATTTTTGTAGCAGATCTGCAGATGTATACGTTTACGGCAGCCACATACGCAATAAATGAGAATCTGCACATTTTACCATTTCCCACTTTATTTTCGTTCATATGGGGATACACGTGCCAATCAAGACAGTTAATTACTGCAACAACAAAAGCTCATATAACGCTGGCGCTTTTTTCACACATCATGGTGTTTCGACTAGTGCTTCAGTAAACAGGAAGTGATAACTAGTGCAGTATGGCGATAAGCAATAGATATTCGGTATCATCGTCACCGATTGCAGCTGAGAGTTTTACCGGGACCGGAAACGTTTCAAGCGAGTTCGATATACCATGGTACTGGTCGTACCCAAAGCGTTCGTTTTGCCGGTTTATCCGATTTACCCTTTTTTCGCATTTTGTTGTTAAACATCCGGGTTCAGTAGCATCGCGCCAGCAGAACGAAATGTTGATAATCTACCTAGAAATGCTCTACCGTAGACTTTTCGGTTATGTAATAGTTTTATCGGGGCCATGAACCCAACGCAGATTTAATTATCGAATTTTATCAAGCCTTAAGCCTTAATGAGTAAGATTCTGTACGCAGAATTTGTTTATTATTGCCCAGACGTAAATGATCACATCTCCCATGGCCATGACCGCAAAAAAATCTGTGGTAATTACACGGCATCGGATATGTGCCAAAACAAAAACAGCATTAACGCCTGACTCCATAAACAGGAATAATCATCACGGAACACTGAACTGTGTAAAAGTACGTAATAATAATCTGAATTTTTGAATTAAATGACGGAGTTTTGAACTAGTTGCTTGCATTTGCACTGACAATAAGACAATAAAGGAAACGCGGCCGGATAACCCCAAGCGGTCGCAGACAACCAATGATTATTAAAAGGGTTCATTATTTTATCATTACACTGTTCAAATCGTGGAGCTACCGTGTCTTTCTGGTCGAAAAAAGTAGAAAATAACAGTTATGATATAAAACCTTCCAGCCGGTGACAAGCTCCTCTGAATTGACAATATTGTTATATCGTCCGACTCTAATCAGGACTCCCATTGGCATATGTCGAGCGGAGGAATTATATCACTCCCAGCCTAGTTGGCTTCGTTTCGCTCCATATCTAAATTGATATCGTTGATGCCTTCTCACCGTCCGGCAGTGACGCCTCGGAAACGATGGAGTTGTGGAAAGCCGAAGGCCGACAAACAGAAGTGCCAGAATGTGACTTACGAAAGCTGCAAAAAAAAATGAGACTTGCAGCTCTGTAATGTGCCGGTTTCAATTTTGTTTAACTTAATTTGCGACTACGAGACAAACGTAGCCCAATTTCTTGCGCAGTCCAGACCGGAAGCCGGTATTTGGCCCAATGCGTTTCTCCCAGCCTTCCAGCTGAATGCGTTTCTCGATCTCCTTGACGACGAGACGAATAAGATCTCCATTGGTGTGCGTCTTTTAGCGGATATTTGCGAGCCACATAAATGCACCAAATATCATATGTTGACAAGCTCGGGCACCACAGGTTATCGTGCAGCTACTCTGCCGGTAGACAAGCGCGACACGGTGGATTAAACAGCATTGTGTGCTGGGCCTGTTTTTCAGCCGGCGTTCCCGCTAAGCTTGTACCACGCGGCACGTCCTCCATACCAGATCGACGCCTTGACGGTTGTACAACTTGCGCCTAGAAAAGGGGAAAGTGCCTGGCTTGGGATGTGAAGTGTGTCGCCACGCATGTTTTCACCGATAATGACCTTTTCACATACCTTTCGCCTGTAGGAGAGTTGACAGAGGAACGGATGGCGATAGGAAAGCGATAGTTGTTGTACAATCCAGAATCCAGATTACAATATGCATTACCTACCAGGTCCGCGCAAATTCGCGGAATAAATAAGCGATCGACTGAATGCAAAAATTAATTGCTTGCAACTACTTCGATCGATAATATTATAGGTAGAAGTATAATTTTCTCTGTTGCTAATGTGTTTCTCTGGAATTTCTGTCAGTTTCTCAGTGTTTTTGACCTTTCTTTTCAAAAAACGCTACTTCTAATTAAGGAAAATGTTGTTTCAAGAAATTTAGAAGTTTCGCTTAATTTCTCTTAGGACTTGCTCCGGTTTTCCTAGTAATTTAAGCGTTACTGTTACCATTAAACGCCAGTGGCAAAAAAATCGCTTATAGGCTTCGGTTAGTCGGCACTCGACAGTAGGAGTACCGAGTACGGTACATTTTGCTTACAGCACATTTTCAGTTCTGAAATTTGCCGGTTTCTCAACATCTCAGTCTTACACGTGTTTTGTCGTTAACTGGAACGACGAGCATAGTGCATGCATGCTGCATTACGCGATACCCGAATCGCAGACCAATGCAGGTGCTTGCGGTATGTAAACCAGTTTGTATCCTGTATGAGTATACGTAAATTTAAGTAAATCTGCGTTATTTGGAAACGCATGCATTTCCGCTCGTCTCCCCAGTGGCAGAGGAACCTGCTGGCCGCAAATTCACGGTAAAAATACAGGACTGGAGCACGTGATTACGAGTACAAATGCCGGATCTTTTCACGTGAAGTGTCCGCTTAGTCACTTTCATACCAATATTGCCATAAATGAGACTATATAGTGTCATTCAAGTCTTTTGTCCGGTAACTGTTCTCTTTGTTGCTTCACGGACTGAAAATAACCAGCGGAGAAACTCGTAATACTGGAAACGAGTTTTCCGGTCTTTAAAATGAAGATATAAAGGTCATAGTAGAATTGTTTCAAAATTCGGGTTTACTTTATGTTTCTTGACTTTTAACCATTTTTTTCGTCAGTTTGAATAGTTATTATATTGTTTCGGTATTTTGTTCTGGTTTTAAATGCTTAGGGTTAGAATTCCCCGCGCCCAGTAACGTTTCCCCTTTTCAGTTTCTGAACCATTAGAAATTCTAAAGCGGCAAAAACATCCAGATCTACAGTATGTCACGAAGTGCCACGCATATGTAACATCAAGCCATCAAACCAGAAAAGACCGACCTCAAATACATAGTATTGTAAAGTATACTAAAGGTATTATTGTAACAACAGCCTGTCTGGCTGCTGTTTACTGGGGTGCCGATCAGTCTTCACCACGATTACGCGGTTTTTGTGATGGAAATGTGGCATATCAGGCAAAGGCAACGTTGCGGCTGAGAACGCTTTCATCTGACTTGATAAATTACTCAGGCAGCTGCAACTGGGATGAAGCTGGGTCATCTCAAGCGGTCAAACGCAACAAAGCACAGTTCACGGCGTGCTTACTCAAAAGGATCATGCAAGAAATGACCAAATTAAAGGGCAAAAAACCCATGGAAGTGGTGAGTAAGTAAAAAAAGGAATTTAAAATTACCATCAGGAAATTTGAAGATGCAGATGATTCGTTGTTCATTTTGTATACTCGAAGCGATCCGTTAAGAAATGTCGATATACTGCAAGAACAGCGTTTATATGAAAAAATAAACACAAAGCAAAGACTTCTAACATCCGGAAGTCAGTATTACGCAGCAAATTGATTAATTAGACAACCGTTGCTGCCGGATTCATTAAATCATCTTCAGAAGCTGGCACAAAATGATGATGTGAAAAATTTCGCGGAACATCAGCTAACGGTAGCTGCATGACTAAAAACTATCTTTTCCTGATACCGCTTTCGTGTACGAATTTGTTTTGGTACGTATGCTTTTAGTTATCAGGAAGTTTGCCTTTAGCAATTTTAAAGTGAATATGAATACGGATATCGCATTACTGTGACCAT
Source organism: Paramacrobiotus metropolitanus (assembly GCF_019649055.1). Lineage (NCBI taxonomy): Eukaryota > Metazoa > Tardigrada > Eutardigrada > Parachela > Macrobiotidae > Paramacrobiotus > Paramacrobiotus metropolitanus. Next base: position 727,631 of record NW_026570283.1, read on the forward strand.
GCAGCGGTGGTGGCAAAACTGTTTGATATTACCCTTTAGCAATATATGTAAGCGCATATCCTGGACAGCCAAGAAAATCCGCTGGTATATAAGCTGCACCAGCAATGCGGCAGAAGACCATATTGCGCCATTTAACACAATTTAATGCAATTCACCCACTCTAGTCCCTGTTTTAATTACCAAGTTTTCCTTCTTCGAACCCACATCAGTTTTTAAAATGAGGCCATCAACTGTATTAGTTGTTGTCGTGGCTGTCGTCGGCATTATGAGTGAGCTCGTGACATGCACTATGTAAGTAGAAAGATTGTTTAATACTGTGACACGTACTAGCGCTAAAATGTTTTGCTTCTTTGCAGGGATTTCCGAGGGTGCCGTTGTCACGGTGAACCCACCTTTCAGGCCTGCGTAGACTGCACCGACAATTGCGGGCGAAAACCGTTCTGTGGAATAAGTGGCGGCGCTTATTGGTGCGCCATCAGATCCGATTCGGCAGAGCCAAATCCCGGTAAAGAGCGCGCCTTCGAAGACTGCTGCGCCAAATGTGACTCAGCCTGCCAAGGCGAGATAACCTGCAAGCCCTTACGTTTTTGGTGAAATCGCTGCTAAATGTCAAAGAAAATCATTAAAAAATTTGAACTTTCCCAGTTAATGTCAGCCAGCTTGAAGAGCACTTTCTATTCTTATTATAATTACTTTACTATGTATATTATTTTGTCATATTTAATTTTATAATAATTTGGATAATTATTATTGGTAAATTTATACAGATTTATAACAATATGGTTATGGAGCTTTCTGCGCTGTCTGTCCTGGAATTTGCTCTTGCAGTCGCTACAACAAACAAACACATGACTGTGCTGTTCAGCATGAGTGGCTTTGGCTTTGAGTGCTCATGATTAGCATTGCATAAATTTATTGATTTTTTAGAGTTTAACCTCTATATAGTAAGTATGCTTTTAGACTTAGTTTAGACACTCGGAGACAGTGGGCGTGTACGTATAGGGTCGTTTGTATAGTTTTCGTAAAGTACTGACTACAGTGAAACCTCCAAGATACGTACACCTCCGTTCAAAAATTTCGTACGTAACTCAGAGGTGTACGTAACATAGAATCACCAGCCCCCCTGGGGGGCGACTGTATAATGGGGGCACTGCCCCACCCCGGGGTGCTCAGTATACAGTGCGTGCAACTGCACTGTACACTGCGTGCTGCTCTGAAATGCATATGTTGCATTAGTGTGCCCAAATTTTTATCTTTTTACAGCATATAAGCAGGCGGAAAAGTTTCTCCTTCACAATTCAAACAGAAAAATCGTCCGAATCAGTTCAGAACAAAAGACAACATACAATGTTGAGCTAGCTTCTTTGGATTTTCTCAATTTTCCCATCAAATATTTTTTAAAAAATCAAATGCTGAGTCACCGGTGTACGACTGTACATATGTTCGAGGTGATGGCGTACAGTTCAATGCTCAGGTGGTTCAGAGAAAAGTGTACGTGTACGCATCGTAGAGGTGTACGTCACGTAGAGGTTCCCCCCTGTACTGCAGTCTACGGAGAGTTTCGGTACAGAATTTTTGTACTTAAGTGAGGTGTACGTATCTTGGGAGTGTACGTACGAGGAGGTTTCACTGTACTTCGTTATTGTACGCACATAAATTTCCGCATCGTTTAACTCATACCTGCGTACGTACTACGTAGTATTGTGCGTACTTACTGCCATATCATTATTATGTCCAGTACGTTCAGTGCACCTGATGTATGCGTGTTGCATGTTTACCACGGGTCAGAATTTGGTGATCGGTAGATCTAGTTGCATAATTCGTAAAATGATTAATTAATACGCCAGTTGTGAGTCTGCTGGTTTCTTCGGCATTGTCCAGTCGGCGCTCGAAAAAAGCCGGCTGTCCAAATTGGGCACCGCCAGACGGGCAGCAGACTGGTCAGCTGCGGATGCAAGAATCAGACCTCAACGGCGGTGTAAAAAATCGGAAAAAAACAATAGAGAGCCTGAGAAACCCGTGTAAGCGGGTACGCCGGGTAGCCGAAATGTGCGATTGTTGCACTACCGTTTCATAGAAGCACTCGTACACATTTTCAGCGGGTTGTCGCTGTTGGCGCTAAGACAAATAAAGGAACCAGACTTATCCAGTTGCAAATTTATTGGAACTCGCTTTATGAAAAGGTCTCAAGTTGCTCGAGAACACAGTAGCAATTCTAGCATTAATATTATACCTACACACTCACTTCACACGTTTATCGCTGAATCGAACTCGTATCAGCGGTTCAGATGCCTGATCGTTGTACTAGCACGAAAGAATGCAGTGCTACCCTAATTATGCATTTTATTCTTTACACCCCTCGGGAATATTTTATACCACAAACACAGACCGAACTCACGAATTTCCCTTTGGCCACAAATCGAATGTCGAAATCTGGGTACTATATTCAACATCGCGGAAGCTGGTTATCAGATGATCAAACATGCTGTTACAGAAAGATTGTCCGCTAAAATTTGTTTTTTATTAAATCAGAAAAAACAAGCTGAAGAAGACTGCGGATCGCAACAAGCTAACGTTCAGCAGGCGCGCACCAGAAAAATTACTGCGTGGTAAGGAGGCATATTGTTATGAGCCTGGTTTCCGCCCCTTGCATCTGTTACTACATTATCCTCCGGCTTTGAAAAGTAGTAACCATGACGATTTCTGCTATAGTAATGATTGGTCCAGTCATAGAACTTCGACGTGTCCATACTCCATCCTGCCGAGCTCCAGGCTTGTCGGTGGTTATGAGAGGGCATTTCATGAATTGTTAGATAGTGTTCCTTTTCTCCACCGGTGCTGCCAACAGGCATCGTCCAATCGGCATTCACCAAAAATCGACCCTCCAAATTGGGGGTTCTTCCCGTGGGCAACAGGCTGGCCAGCTGCTGGTATACGGTAACGTCAAACGCCTGCCCATTGCATCGTAACCAACACAGCGATTGCATATCCACGGCCACCGCCTGGATGGAACCAATAGGTGTTAGTTGATTCTGCATTGCGGCTTCCAAACGATTTACTTGATGCTGCAGAGAACTGGTCAGCGGTGCAGAGCTAACACCGGCCGCCATGCTGTAGTCGACGTGGAGTTTGCTAGCACGGACGGACAGCGTCAAGAAATGGGCTTGTTCAAGTAGTCGGTTCAAATCCAGGCAGTACATTGCGACGTCCGGTTGTTGATGTGTCCCCGGCCAGTACGTCGCCTGCCACATGGCTGCAGTGAACTGTGTGGATGACGTAATATTCTTGCGAATGACCGGCATCAGCTGCGCCAGGTGCTCCAGATACTGCTCGTAGTCGACGTATTCATCTAATTCCAGAGCAATGTTAAGACAATTGGTTAACATCTGATGTAGCAAAGCTGAATAATCTTCCTTGCGGAGGAAGACGTATCCCGCAAACTCCTTAATAACTGCCCGGAAAATCGGCGCGTCTTGCAGGTGCATTTTATTAACATCGACCCTGAGTTGTCGCGGATTTACACTTGGCAGGTTGAATGCAAAATGCAGGTGCACGGTGAAGGTTGTACCGGTGCCATTTCGTAAGCTACGTTGCGCTTCGGTGCAATCAGCACCGGTTGAGCAGCGGATGCGGAAGACCAGAGTTTGTGGTAGATTGGTTATTGGCTGCCAGGATGTGCGAGCATGGTAACTGCCGACAGAATACTCCACGTGCATCCACAGAAAGGGCAATGGAAAAACCCGCACCGTTTCGGTTCCGGTCTCCTTCTTTATATAGTTCTTGACCTGCTGCACAAAATCGTCATCCCACATTTTTATCGTCAATTCCAAGTAGTACGAGTCGATGATGTTGTCATATATCACTTCCGTCGAATCGGACAGCAGCGTCGCCATGGGTGCGAAGAAGAAGGTGGGATCTGCTGTGTTGGATGCCGCCCGGAAGATTCCGATCTGCCGGCCATCGTATGGCACCGTGAAGGTTGGCGAGGACACGTCGACAACTGCTGCAATCACAAAAAGCCCTCGGCTACATGTTCAAGTTACACATGACCGCTCGTGGCACTAATTTTCTTTAGAATTGCAAAAATTACAGTATGTTGTTACGTCTACAGATTTCAGTAAATTTAAGAGCTGCACCTGTAGGGAAAACTGGCACTGTTACAAGCGCCAAAATCAGCAACATCAGATGTAGTGATGCCATACTGATACGACGCTCCGTTCCTACAGCCGCTGTGGCATCCAAACAATTATATCGACAATAATTAAATATATTATCCAGCTTGCTTAATATTTAAGTATATTATCCAGCTTCATCCAGCTTGCTGCTTCTGTATATTTTGTAGACAATGTGCCGTAACAGACCAAGTTTGCTTGCTTATATATTGCACATTTATCGTAATTATACGACGTAGAAGGCATATGACGGGAAACGTAATAATTGTTGATGATTACGTTTTATCCGAGCGATAATAACAGAATCTGTTACAAAGGTAATCATGACGCAAGTGCCGTCATTACCATTACGAAGTATTGTCATTTAAGAACTGTTTCAGTAAACAGGAAGTAATAACGAGTGCAGTATAACAGTCCCTTATCAGTATATCAGTCAGTATGTCAATCAGTATATCTGTCACCGATTGCCCCGAGTTTTATCGGAAACCGGAAATGTTTCCGACGGCGATCCGATCTACAGTTGTGTTGGCCCTACAAAAAGTCTTTGTCCCGCCGGGTGATTTGGCCGACCATTGTTTCACATTTTATTGTTCAGCATCCGGGCTGGGAGTTCGACAGCAATGAGCCTTCGCTACATAATCCTAATATTATGTACATAGTTGCTCCCCGTGTTTCGGTTTCGGTGTATTTTTTTTGGGTCTGGCCAACGCGAGATTTAGTTTTCAAGTTGCGATGATGTAATACTGCTCTGAAATGAGATCTGGAATACCCTTCTATGCAGCTGAATTCGATTGACGTTACGTATTCGATTTCGTTTTCAAATGGAATTTCTTCCAGTGATGGGAGGTCTTCTATTCGCAAAAATGTATATAACTAATTTTGTACTTGTTATATACAAATGTATATATATAGGACTAAGTTTTCAAGTTTCGATGATGTAATACTGTTCTGAAATGATATCTGGAATACCCTTCTAATCTTCTATGCAGCTAAATTTGATTGAAGTTGCGTATTCGATTTCGTTTTCAAATGGAATTTCTTCCAGTGATGGGAGGTCTTCTATTCGCAAATACGGCACATAGCCTTATACGAGTCTTATGGCCTCGAACTTTAATAATATTTTTTTCTTGCTTACTCTTAAAAAAATGCCTGTCGATGTCGGTCGCATACTTGTTGCAATTAAAGGGTCATGTAATGCGGCTGCAGAATTTTTTCTTTGGCATCTCCTGCTTAAAATTGTTTCCTTTGGTAAAGAAAGGAGGTCGGTTCAGCAACTTTCTCTCATTACCTTTACATGTTTAATCGTTGCCTTAGCGAAGGATATGGTCATGGTCAGCGAAGCCGACAGATTGTAGCATATAAATACATGGTAATACGTGGTTTATTCGTATCTTACACACTCTGCACATATAAGACCGGAAGTGGAAGTGGGACGTGTTCCTGAGGAGTTCCAGACAGGGATTCCTGATTATCGTGTTCCTGTGTTTTCCCCGTCGTTTCTACAAGTGATTCGCTGTAACAGTTTTAGATTAAAGAGCGCTCTACCGACTGAGTCGTGGCGTAGAAGTGAGCTGGTCCTAAATTCAGTTGTGATCCCTTGACACTGCAACGGCTACAGCTGCATAAAAGCGAAAATATAAACGAGAAAAATTAATTAAAAATTTAAAGACTCTAATTATTACCATCGTCCGCATGGCCGCGCTGGCAGTCTGATGAGCAATATATGTTGTTGCATTCTGTTCGTTAGATCTTATAGTATACACTGGTGGCTGGACTTCAAAATGGTGTAACGGAATACCTCTCTTTAGCATAGCGCCGTCCGCTATGGGTGAAACATCTTTGAGAAATCCACTGAAAACGGGAGGCATAAAAGGAATCAAAAACACTATGAGTTGCAGTAAATCAAAGTTCAGCAGGCACGCATAAGACAAACCACAGCGTGGTAAAGAGGCATACTGTTATGAGCCTGGTTACCGCCGGGTGCGAGCGTGACTGCCGGCTCGTGTTGCACTTAGCAATAGAAGCCCAGATGTTGATTGTCGAAGTAGGTGGTGATACAGTGTTGAACTTGTGGGTGGTCATTTCAAGGTCGAGCGTGATTATGATAAGTTTGGTGCTGATAAGCAGGTATCTCATTAACGGGTAAATAATGTTCCTCTTCTGCCACCACTACTTCGACTGGCATCGACGCATCAGAGCCCACACACAACTGGCCTTCCAGATTCGGTGTAAGCCCACTGGGCAACAAGCAAGTCAGTTGCGGATACTCGGTGACGTTGAACGGCTGTCCATTGCACCGTAACCACCAGCACGACGTGTGGTTGTCCACAGCCACAGCTTGTATGGACCCAACGGGCGGTTCCGCGGCACGCAGTATCTGGACGCCCTCTTCTACTGGTGGTATTGCATCTAACAAAAGATTGACCTAATGCTGCAGAGAATTGACCAGTGGCGAAGGACTGATACCGGACGCCAGGATGTAATCGGCGTGCAGTTTGCTGGCCCGGATGGCGAGCGTTCGGAAATTGTCTTGTTCATGCAGTCTTTGCAGATCCAAGCAGTACATCGCCACGTCAACGACTCAACAGGATGACGTGGTTCAGGCCAATATGTTGCCTCCCACATTGCCACAGTAGACTGTGTTGCTGACGTGATGACGGTGATGTTCTTGCGGAAAGCCGGCAGCAACCGCGTCAAATGCTCTTGAAACTGTTCGTGGTCGACGAATTCATCGGGCTCCAGAGCAGCATCGAGACTGTTAGTTACCACCTGCTGCAGCAGAGCCGAATAATCTTCTTTGCGAAGGAAGACAAATTCGCCACACTGCTCGGTGCTTGTACGGAACATTGGCGCGTCTTGCATGTGGATGTTATTCACAGCAATGCTTAGTTTTCGTGGGAAACTTGGCTGGCGATACGCAAAATGTAGGCGCACACTGAACGTGGTGTCGGTTCCGTTCTGTAGAACACACTGCGCCTCGTTGCAGCCAGCACTCGTTGGGCAGCGGACACGAAAGACCAGTGTTCTAAAGATGAACGGTTTAACGCAAGGAAAAGTCGACTATTATTTTCCCAGCTAGTTGAAAGAAAATCACATCATATTATCTTTTGATGCACTAAAACCATGCGACTTCCGACATCCTTCGAAGTTTTATCAGAATTCTAATCCACATCAAGCATGATTTTTTCTGCGCGGGTAAAATCAGCAGTAGAATGCTTCATTATTTTTGTACCTCGTCATATGCGAATACATATATGACTACTATTGGTCAAAGGTTCACATGGTGTGCGCGCATGCTGAGTGCCAAAATTAGTGCTAAAAACACCGGAAATTTCTCGTTCAATAAAGCCTATAATGGAGGTCCGATAATGGAGGTCTTTTAAATTTTTTTACGGTTAAGTTACTAAAGCATTTAGTCTTCGACGACTTTCGTATTTTCAATATGCGCTGCCTCTGTGTTTGTGTCAGTTTCCGTTATCAGTATGAAAATCTTGAATGGTTTTTGTGAAATGAGGCCATGAATAAGAAGGCATAAACAGAATAATGACGGTTTACGAAACCCAGCTATCGAAATGAGCTGGCGGAGTCTTTAACAGGACCACACTAGGGCCTACAATTCTCTTTCGTTCCCGACGTAAGACATTGAAAAGTTTTCTAGCGATGCCGACAGTAAGTAAGTGTTATTGAAACCGGCGCGATCAACTGTCCCGCTATAGCAGCAGCATTATTCTATCTGTACGAAACAGCCGTGCTGAAAACTGTCCATTTTTAGATTAGCAATGCTATCTCCAGAACATTGTTGTCCAGTTTATACACCGGACATGGCAAGTTTCTTGCGGCCTGTGATTGAAAATTTATATAACCAGAACTATGATATTTTTATGCGTAACATAGTGATGGTATTGTTAAAAAATTATTGATTAAATAATCAATGTTAAAAGTATTGTGCGCACCAGGCCCGTTAAAGGACACTACTGGAAGTCAGCAATTGAAAATTACTTACTGGCCACGATAAATACACGGCACGGCACTGACAATATTCCCTTTTCCGGCATCCAACAACTGCACGGTGCGAAGAGTATATCCTGTAGGAGTTTGTATAGCCGGCCGATGTTCCGGCGGTCAAAAGGACGATTACAACTATCAGAACGGATCGCTGTCGGTTAGCATGCGTCCTTTAGCATACTGACCGATAGCGATCCGTTTTGGTGGTTGTGAATCCGTTGAACACCGCATCACGATTAGCGTCAGGCCGTTTAACGGATTCCTAATTGCCAGTGATCCTAGACTGGTCTGGCAGTAGGCACCGCCATAAGTCCGAAACAGGCAGAAGCCGAATTGCAGCCTATCGTAAACAGGAAATCGTGCCATACTTGCAGGCTACAGGTGCTCCAAGTTATGGCACGGTCTTCGGTTTATGATGGTCACTAATGTCGCATCAGACAAAGTACTCCGAGAGGAATACGCACCGAAAAATTCCTCCCGAACAAATACCAGGAAACATTCAGGCGGAGGTTCTGCATTCGGAGAGAAACGGTACGCAGGGATGTTAAACAGCGGCCTCATACTAATCCCTTGCAAACATCCGATGTCTCATTTCGATGGGATCCGATAAGCCGATGTTTGAAACCCACATCCCATCCTAAGATTTTGGTTGCCAACAAGATTAAATTAACGCTGGCCAAACTGTTTTCGCTGCCAATGGAGGGGATGCCTTAACCACATAGAAACACTCGAAAACACTGATGATCAGCAACATCACCACGGGGATGCCAAGATTGGTCCACCAGTCGTTACTAACGATCTTGTTTGGCATTAATATTCACTGCCGCTGCGCCGCATTCTCCGATGCCTGAATAATGACTTACTACTACAGAATCAGATACTGGCAAAATTAATACGATAACGTGCCAGTAACTTGATGCTAGAGGCAGGTTGCTGCATCGAAGCGGAAGCAAAATGGTTACACACGGCTAACTTTATTCGCGCACCCATTGTTAACCGGTGCTGTACTGGTGTGATGGGTTGATGGCAGTGAAGCGGCGCGTCGTAAAACTTATTCTGATGGCAAATTGCTGATTCTGACAGTTGTGTGTCAGCCTGTCTGGCTTTCATGGACAGCGACCGTATCGCGAGCCTTCCTGTCATTTTAAAATGCAGATGAAAAGTTTTATACGAGTAATTCTCTCCTGAATCCTGATCATAGTGGCCATGCAAAACTTACCGCATCAGGTGTCATGCCGGCAGTCCGCACCTCAGCAGAGTGCAGCCAACCATGCCAATAAATTATGCGCGCAAATTGTGAAGTGAATTTTGTGATATAGTCGTTGACGGATAACAATCATTATTACAATATGTCGACCGGCGCACTGTATGCACGGCTACAGTATATAGTACTTTTTCCTGAGATGCACATAGCGCAGCGCGAATCGGGGATTCTGTTGGCGCTTGATTTGTGAACGTTCTATAAATGGTGGCAGGTCACGGCGGTTATTCAGCGCATACACGATAGAAACCGATTGATAAAACAAATCCAGTACCGGAAAATCAAGACCAGAAATACTACGAGTAATTTTGCAGTACTAGTAATTTTAGTAAGTAATTGTGCAGTGGCGAAATTTCAGCGACTTGTGCCAGCAACATTAGGGAATGCATGCCGGTCTGCGTGATGCCATTTGTTTGCTAACGAAGACTGTGATTTCGATGCAGAGTACAGACAACGCCGCACGCTACGGCCACGGCAGACTGGATCGACCCAGCACAGCCAATAAAGTCATGGAGAGCATATTTTCCGCTAGGCCGCGCCGCCGGGCTCATCGACGTTTCGTGGACTAACACTTCGACCCTCCTGACGGTCAACATTATGTCGGTCGACGAAGTGTTAGTCGACGAAACGGAGACAAGCACTTCGTCGACCGACATATATAATGTTGACCGTCAGGAGGGCGACGGCTAAGAAAATTAAGAAAACACGCTAAATTAAGAAAACATGCTAAGACTAAGGAATCTAAGAAGCTAAGAAAAATAAGAAACCTACAAAACCTTAGAAACTTAAGAAAACTGAAACGGTTTGGCAAAACGGCAGCTTGACTTTCTAACGGGTCAACACCGTGTCTGTTCGACGAAGTGACGGACGGTGAATTTTCATCCACGAAAAGGTGGGTCATCCTCATTTTCGTCCACGCGTTTTATCCGAGCCGATTAGCGTAGGTCGCTGCGATATTTACAGCACACAATTCTTTGATAAAATCTTTGCCGTCGAGTTTTCCATTTCCAGCACGCATCAGCATAGTAAAAAAAATCTTCTATGGTGAATTCGGTTATAGTCTTCCTGTCACTTTTCCATATAAAAATCTCCCACGGCTCTCACGGAATTAATGCAGGGTCGTTCTTACGGTTAGGTTGTGTTATGTGATGTACAATGTAGAACAACAGTACAACAATGAGAAGAAAAATTGCAAATGAAACAAAACTAGTTTCTGGATTACTTACTGTTACGATTTTTTGTCGCAACAGTTCGGGCGAAGAGTTGCACTTGGCGTAAAAGAGTTATACACCACCTATATGCAGTTATACAAAATGATCATTTGGAGTTTATTTTACGCACGGGTTTAGTATGCACGTCGGGCATGACTTATAATGTATTCAAGGGAAATGAATGCGTTATTGATAAGGGCTAAAAGCCTCCTCGCATTACGAATTATGCTTCTAGTGGCGCGCCTTATAGTCAAAAAAGAAGCTGGTTTAGAAATTTTAGATGCAGTGACTTCGTGAATCATATCTGTGGGAAAGGCAGTTACATACAGCTACCTCGTGCGGTTGCAACTTAACAAAGCTTGCTTCGATTATAATATGAGATGCCCCCCATGTTTTCCGTCTGTATCGCCCAAAGCTCTCGTGCATTAATAGCGGCAGGTTTACGTGTGAAGATACGAAAAATGCATCTGCATGCGGCAACCAAGTACGTATAAGTTTAACAATTCACCTGGATGTAAAGCGCCGGTGCCTTACCTCCGCAGCTGGCATTAAGCTATACCATGAGTTGTTTTGGAAATTAATGATTGCTTTTACGCTGTACGTACCTGCTCGCTATCCTAGTCATATTATGCGTATCATGACATTTTGTCGATAGCCATAATTTATCGCCATAATAAGAGGGAAACTTTCGCAACTTTCGCAGAAACGCGCATTTTCCATTTCCAACAGAACTTACAGAAAAAGGCAAAAACCGGAATCGTTGTTCTCGGTTGTGGATGGCAAAATTTAACTGAATATCTCCAGAAATTGTTTGGCAAAAGATCTCAATAAAAGTGGATGAATGAGCGGAATTAATGGGGGATCAGAAGAAATGGACCATCAGCAGGCGCGAATAAGGTAAATTACAGCGTAGTATGGTGGCATGTTGTTGTGAGCACGGTTATTGCCATTCGTGGACGTATATGGCGAATTCGTAAATTGTTAACCGTTACTCTCTGTACTCAAATATTCTTGCTTGACGTACGTTCATGCCCAACTGTCGTGTTCGTTGCTGTCCTAGCAACTACTGTTTTACTTCATACGTCTTCCTGTTATATTCCTGTCATTCTACCTGCTGCGCAGTTACTGTTCACAACAATAATTATGTAGTATTAATTAACTATTAAAGTATTACTTATACAATACTTCACATTGGCGTGAAGAATTCGAATTCATGCTTACTAAATTCTCCTACGACTACACTCTACGGTCATAATCTGCCATGGGAGGGATCCGATGCCGATTCCGCATGCACTCGCCTGGCAGACTGCCACCGCCTCACACCTGTTCGGCAGCGGATGCTCTGCCACCCTTTTCCCCACGATGCTGGTGGATATTATTTACGGCTGGTACCGCTCTGCCAGTACCATAGCGCTACCAACGGATCTTCGTTCCGTGTAGTTGCCTGAACATGCATCGCCAAACTGCTCAACGTAATGCCAATCGTCCTTCTGGATGATCTGGATGGAGCGAATTCTTCGTTAACGCCCTGATGACCTTGCAGAGCGCTGTTTCGCACTACACGTCATTTTCGGGAATTTCCATTCAGTTGCTGTTGGTTGTTGTCATGGGCTGCGTTCACCATTGTTCTGTGCAGCGTTTGCTCTGCATCCCAGTAATTCCGTACAATACGTATCCTTGTTTACCTCCTTCCGTAATCCACAGAGCAACCCGAACGCGTTATGTACGAATGTACAGTACGTCCTGTCCTGGAGTACAATACACAGTATCGTACAATGTTACACCGATATTCGAGCCGACTACGCAATGGTTAAATCCTTCGTATGGCGCCTTACACTTTGAGTTCGAATAAACTTGCTACTACGGTTCGTATGGTTTACACCGCATTTCCTGCACTTGGATGATGCGATGAATTTCAACTCGCATTCCTGTTACCGTTCCAGTTCGGTTGCCTGGATCCGTGATCGTACTCCTACATGCACTTTACAATGCAGTGCAATACTTTAATTTATACGGATTAATTCTTATACTTGCTTATACGGTTTCGCTAATACGCTACTTAATTACAAGTGCTTACCTATTTCTAAATTCTATGCAAGTTCTTTTCTACCTCCTGTACGTACAAATTACAATTCCGTATCACTTTCGATACGTGGGGACGAGTTGTCGTGTTCGTTGCTGTCCTAGCAACTACTGTTTTACTTCATACGTCTTCCTGTTATATTCCTGTCATTCTACCTGCTGCGCAGTTACTGTTCACAACAATAATTATGTAGTATTAATTAACTATTAAAGTATTACTTATTGCCATTCGTGGACGTATATGGCGAATTCGTAAATTGTTAACCGTTACTCTCTGTACTCAAATATTCTTGCTTGACGTACGTACATGCCCAACTGTCTAAACTAAGTCTAAAAGCATACATACTACATAGAACTTAAATTCTAAAAAATCAATAAATTTTACCCAATACTCATCTACTACGATAGTATGTATAACTATTTTAGGGTATTGAAGATGTCAAAAAGATGGCATAGTGGCGAGGTGGCACGACATTCCTTGTCAGCGCACGCACGACATTATATTACGTGTATGAGTATAACCTAAAACAGGCTCTATGATTAGTCGCTTGAGATTATTGTTATAATAATATTTTGTACTTACAGTTCATACTTCGTTGCTGCACACTAGTATTTGTAGTCACAATAGCGTATCGCGACAATTTGTCGATAACAATAATTTACTGCCATTGAGCATTGGTAAGAGGGATAAGCACGGCAACGCTGTTACACCGTGTCTGATGTTATTTGGAATGATTTTCGGCACAGCTACTGGCCAAACTGGTAGAACTCACACTGGTAAGCACACATAGAACTCGTGCTCTCCAGTCCCGAGCAAGACGTGTACAGAGCAAAGTGGTATAAGAACCCTCCAATACTTGGATAAGTTTCTTGTATGCCGGATGACATCCTATCGTTGACAGGGACCACAGGATTTACACAGATTCACACATGCCACACATCTGCTGAGGTCTCAAAATGGTATGTCCTAATGACACTGTATATCAATTAATCAGGTTATTGCTATTCAACATTTAACGGTATGTACAGTCAAAACAATAAAAGTTAAACGCCACCACATATAGAAAAATCGTAAGTAATTTTGAAGCAAAACATTAGCCTATATCAAATATAAATATTCCTTTGCTATTATACATAAAAAAATATCTTTACTGGAAAATATTGTTAAGAGGGTATACCACGTAAAAAATAATGAAAAACGTTGTTAGCATTTTTTTGCATTCTAAAGTTGACTAATAATTATTGGCGTAAACAATTCGAGATTTATTAAGCGGGATGTATTTAGTTCAGGCTAAAAGTGCCAGTTAGCTCCGCGGTATTTGGTTGACCCTTTGTCTTATAGAAAAAGTTATGCAAAAGAAACGGTCTGTTAACGAGAGGTTTTCTATTAAACTGAATCCTATTTCTAGACAAAAGATGGTCTCAGTCTCCAGCATGATGAGTGGAAAACGAGAGATGCCGGGATCTCCAGGCTGCCCGTCGGCTTAACAGCTCCAGACACCGGTCAGGATGGTCGCGTGCCGAATCGCACACGATGGAGCCACAAAGCAGAATTTGTGCTGGCCTGTCTCAGTCTGTCAGTTGGTCTGGGGAATGTATGGCGCTTTCCTTATATCGGTACGAATCTGTTATTGCCTATCGGCCTTCTGTCTCTGCTGAAGCATCCCTACGTTTCCTGCTTACAGCGTATGCCAACGGCGGAGGAGCCTTCTTGCTACCCTATTTAATCTTACTGCTCCTCTGCGGCAAACCGATGTATTTTATGGAAATAGCCTTTGGTCAGTACCACCAAGAGGGACCGGTGACCATCTGGAAGCGAGTGTCGCCGATTGCAAAGGGCATCGGCATTGGGCAGGTGGTTATCCAGCTTCTGACGGCCATGTACTACCGTAAGCAGACATAAAGCACGTTTGTACTGGAGAACAGAGAGGAATAATCACAGAAGGAATTTTAAATGTTCTGCTTCCAGTTATCATCATGGCATGGACAATGTATTACTTCTGGTAAACCTACTAAGCTGATGGTTAGCAATTTAGGATCCTTGCAAACGGCATGATACAAATTAAGACAAAAACAGTAGATGCTTTATCTTAACGTATGATGAACAGATGAGCTCTTTTACTTTTCAAACCCAGCGCCGGCGATTTATGCGCACATGATGTGTTCGTGCTGCACGAATTTGACTTATATCTAATTATCAGTTTACACTGCGCGATTTTCATACCGCGGAACATTTAAGAATTCAACATTATTAAGTTTTTTCCAAACATTTTAGCTGTTTTTTTAAAAATAACACTTCCTCCGCAATTTAGTACTCTCTACTCATATAAATGCTTTTGTGTTAGGACGACATTGGCTGCCGCTTGTCAAGGGCGACCAGTGCCGTGGAGCGGTGATTTCTGCACTTCACCATGGGCTAACGAAGACTCCTGTATCGTTCTACAGAAAGCTCCCGAAATCAACGCTACTGATATTCCAGTTGTCAGTTTTGATACCAATGAGGCGCGCAGTTTTAAGCGCTTTTCTTCGGCACAGCAGTATTTCGATCGGGTCATCCTTATGCGTTATGAGCAAGGTGGGAACGAATCTACAAAATTCGGCCTCAAAACCAGTATGGGTGGCATCAACTGGTTCCTAACGGCCAATCTCGCTGGTGTTTCGCTACTGGTCTTTCTGTCATTGGTCAAGGTATGCCAACGCTAACTGCATATGTCACAAATCAAAAAGACTTGCAATTTTTACGAAGCCTTGCTACATCACTGAAAGGGTTTTTGTTTTCTAGGGCATTAAATCAGCGGGAAAGGTATTTCTTCACTTTCGTTTCAGTATGCCACTCTTTTATTTACAAAATTGACTCGGTAAAGGTTGTATATGTCACCTCAACTCTACCATTCATTGTGCTCATTATCCTTCTCGGAATAGGTAAGTGGAAATGCGTACGTTTATGTCACATGTTGTTTAAATAATCGTATGAGCATTTGCCACAGAATATGCGATTAAGCGAAAAATGTGTGTTGCTAACATCATGACAAACTGAAATAAGCGTTCCACTAATTGTGCGGTAGATCTCGTAACCTGCTTCACTAATCATCAGTACTCGTATTCAAGATATTTAGTGAAACTGATTTTACAGGAGTTGCGCAAGAAAACTCAGTAGAGGGAATACTCTACTTCATTACACCCCAGTTCAGCAAACTACTAAAGATTAATGTAACTCGCTATTATCAATGATTACGGCTATTATGTCTACAGATACGCACTTTACTTCTTTAGACATGGCGAGATGCTGCTGAGCAAATGTTTTACTCACTGTCCGTTGGTTTTGGATCGTTGGTAACGTTGGGTAAGATAATTACGTGTACGAACGAGGGGATTCTACGATTACTATTACTCTGACTATCGTTCAGGTTCGTACAACCAGAGGAACAACAATTGTTACCAGTAAGTGCACCAAATTACCGTATGTTAGTATTTTTTAATTTTTATGTACATGATATGGTAGCGCGAACGTGGTTACAGATAATTAGCAAATTAAAACAGACCCTGATGTTTGTTAACAGGGACGCTCTGATTGTCTCCATTGCGGACACATTAACCAGTATCACAGCCGGTCTCAGCCTGTTCGCTATTCTGGGTTATCTGGCGGCAGCCACAGATTCCCGTATTGAATCTGTAGCTGTTTCTGGACCAGGGCTGGCATTCGTGACCTTTCCTGAAGCGGCCAGTTTGATGTGGGGATCTCATTTCTGGGCAATACTTTTCTTCCTTATGTATGCAACATAACTTTCCTAAATTCGAATCCAACGTTTTATTCTACATTGTGCTCGCAACGCCGTTAATGCAATACCAAAACACCGTAAAATGTTTCTTTTACCTTTGTTAATTTGTGTTTTCAGGTTGTTCACTCTCGGTTTAGGTATGTTCATAATGATCTTAGCTCATGTTTATAGCAAAAGTAACACCTGTCCTGCTGTCTTAAAGCAATACATAACATACTTTTGTAAAACAAACCAAAAGTTTTCCGAATGTAAATGGATAGCGGGAAGCCTGAATATTGGAAACGTTCTCCTACAAGACTGCTGCTAGTTTATTCCTTATTTCGCAACGGTGATTTTTCGTAACTGTTGAAATAGTTACTGATTATTTTACAGGCTCTCAAATTGGTACTTTGGAGACCGTGCTGACTGTATTTTACGATCGATGGCCATCACTACGAGCGAAAAAGCCACTGATGTGTGGGATATTTTGTTTTGGGTGCTTCATCTTGGGACTTCCCTTTATGCTGCAGGTGTAGTAATAATAATTAATAAGCCATATCAGCTTCATTACCACTCCGCGATGTTGAAGAAATTCCAGTTACATACAAGTGTGTATTATGTATTAAGCCGATGGTTTTATAAACATTTGCACTGCATTTATAAACACCGATTTACCATTTGCATTGCTAATTTAGCGTAGCTACGATTTCCATGTGATTTTTGAGATCTGCTATTTTATTCACTCTCTTTAGATTAGTTCACTGTGAGTTTTCGCTAATGAACGAGTATTTAAGAATACGTATTTTGTTATACGTATACTTTTATTAAAAGGGTGGTCTTGACCTTTTCGACATCATCGATTCCTACGCCGGTGGATTCAGTGTGCTTTTCACCGCATTTTTTGAGGTTGTAATTATTATGTGGGTGTATGGTCTTAGCCGGTTCATTGATGACCTCAAAGATATGCTTGGCAAGCGAGGAGACGTTGGCTATTACTGGAGGTAAGGGTTTTAACATTATATTTTATTTCATTGAAACGCGGTAACATCACAGTTATAAACAGGTAATCATAAAAACAAAATTTCGTTTAATGACGCCGCTCCTTCCATTGTTCCGAGCACGGAAGCGGCGTTTCCTCGCTGGATTTCCAGTGACAGTCGCTGGCGGAGAAATTCGTGCGAGCGTGGCTCTCCCGTGTGCTGCTGAAGCCGCTTGCCAATTTCTTTCACTAAACGGGTAGCTGACTTTCCCCATGGGCCAAGTGTTTCGAAAGCCAGCGGTGCGAAAATGTATCTACCGTCCAGATACAAATAAAATCGCACTTTCTTCTCTTCCGCTTGTGCGGCAGCGGATCCTGCTGTCGTTGATGTTGATCGTAGGTGTGACACAGCGACAGTGTCCACACATGTCACGTCCCATGCCAAGCACATCCCGCGTTTCCAAGCGAAGGTGGTGCAACCATCTGGACGTCTATCTGACGTGTGGGAAGTTCCCCGGGGTTCCACTTTGGCGGGGATGCCTGCTGATACCAACGCTCTACACACAATACTGTTTAAGCCACCGTGGCGAGCATGTCTTCCGGCCGAAAAAGAGCAGGATAAGCCGTGATGGCCGTACACGTCGACCGGCTTGTTGCATTTAGCGCACAGATGAGGCTCACAGATTGCAGCTCCCAGTCTCAGCCCGATCGATATCATTACGGTGTCATCGTCGAGAAGATTACCGATATGCGCGGAGGGCAAGGCATTCAGCCATAACCCGGCTTCTGGAGTCGACTGACCCAGGAGTCGAGCCCTATTTACTTCGTCATGGCGGAAAACGTCCAGAAGTGTCGATAGCGATGCATTACACAGCGGTAAATCCCAGGACCGTTGTAACTTCCGAAAGTTAGGCTCGGGAAGATCAGTGAGGCGCGCGTTCGCTTTCCACAATTCCAAGGCAGCGGAAGTGTCAACGGGGGGTGACCAGGTAGCAGCTTAGACATTAAATCGGACGCGGAGTGAATCGATGCCAAATAGGCAGGGAGTGCTAATTCCTCCGCTCGACGGATGCCTATGCCACCTCTGCTCACTGGTAGTGTCGCCTGCCGCCAGCACGGGTAGTCGTCATGGTTGGTACGTACATTGCACAGGGACTGAAAGCAGCTGCGCATAACTTCGTCCAGTTGGTACAACTGTTGCGGTTGTTTCCAGGCGTTGCAACAACGGAGCATGTAGACAATTTTGGGAGCTCCTAGACAGCTTTTCAGGAGAAAAAGAGCGTGATGTCGTGGTAAGAGTGCCAAACGCTCGCATGCTATCTTCAGGGTGGAGGATTTCTCGGCAACTGTTGGCCCAATGGCTCCATCTAGAACCGGTGCTCCTAACAGCATAAAATCAGCGTTTGCAAGGATGCGAAGTTTCGGGTATTTCTGCAGAAAGTCTGCAATGATGTCACTCCGTGCTTTTTCCGTTCCCCCGGAAACGTATAGCTCGCACTTTGCTTCGTTTACCACGAGGCCAATGGCGCGTGCTCTTGCTGTAACCTGGTCGAAGGCATGCGCTACATCCGCTGGCTTGCCGCCCAGGGTTCCGTCGTCGAGAAACCACGCGTTTAGATCAACATTTAGGGAGTCCACGATTGGCTGAAGTGCAAGGCAAAACAGCAATGGGCCCAGCGGATCTCCCTGCTGCACTCCCGACTCGGATGACATTATTAGCTGTTCGATGAAGAGACAAGAATGACTACCATATGCAGATCGAAAAAATGCGCTGTATTCCGGTAAATGGCGTTCCACTGCGGCTAGAATAGTCTCTCTGGAAACGGTATTGAAAGCGTTTTTAAAATCAATCTTCAACACTGCTGTTGGCTCCAGTGGCGAAGATTCCGCAAAAGCTCTGGCAGCGTGCACAATGGCTTCAGCGCCGCCCCGTACATTGAATCCGAGCTGCTGGGGCGTCAAAACAGGAGTTATGCGATCAGCCACTCGGTGGCATATGATCTTGGCTGAAAGGCGGCGCAGCGTAAGTCCTACCGCTATCGGGCGGAGGCCGCCATCTTTTTTTCTGAGGGCGAGCAATTTGCCACCGAAAAATATCGGTCGGATCTCGGCTGGGATTTTTCCACTGACCGACAAATTTAACACAGCGGCAAGCGCTTCACATAACGGGCTGCTGTGTTCGTTCAACTTGTGACCAACCATGTCCAGAAGGTGCTGCGGGCGTAAGCCATCTGGACCTGCAGCTGAGCCGCGGGGGAAAGTGTGGACCGCGGAAAACACTTCTGCCGCTGTGATAGGTGGCGCTGCGTCTGCGGGCGGAGCGAGCGGAGCCGTTGTTGGGGGCGGTGGGCATTCTGGATGTTTCTCCCGCAGCTCCTGTAGCACAACGGGGGAAGGGGCTACAACGGCGTCAGTTGAAAGAATTAGGCGCATGGCTCCAGAAATGCTGCCGTCGTCAATTTTTTGTCCGACACGGCGTACCAAGTCATCTTCGGCAGATTTCTTCTTAGGGGCGGGCGGGGGCGGTGTCGGGGGCAGTTCGGTTCCCCGATCGTAGGCGCCCACATTCCGTTTCACAATTGTCGCCAGAGATTCGGTCCGGTCTGACTTGGCTTTGGGCGGAGCACGGAGCGCGGTAGGGGCAAAGGAGAACAGCTTTTCCCAGGAGGACTTGTCATTCTTGATGGCGACCTGCTGCAGCGCCGTCCTAAGTGAGTCCCTTGCCGTGGTACGGGCTCCGTGAGGAATGCGACGCATTACTCGCTCCTTCGACGGCTTAAAGCTTTCCGTCGATGGCGGCGTAGGGGCTGCTCCTGCGGAATTGTCAGCGGCACCCGGAGTAGCAGGAGAGGACGGAGAGTCGGCTGGGCGCAGTGGACACTTCTTCTTATGTCTCGTGAGGCCTCCTCCTCTGCAATACAGTTTCTTGCAGTAGGGACAGGGGACTTTCTCGTTGCTCATTGTGTAAAACGGTCATATGGAGAGCGACTAACCTGATTAGTCCTGAAACGAGCAGGATGCTTGGAGGACCGGGTCGCTGCAAGCAACGAATCCCGAAGCGTGCAAACGGGTCCCCTTCTGCGGCGCAGCCCCCGAGCAACGTTTACATCCTCCAAGCCACCCTTCAGACCAAGAGGGTTCCTTCCCCGATTTGGTCGGTGTAGGGAAATTAAACACCAGAATGAGCACAGAATACGGATCCCAACTTAGACATAATTATCGTTTTATCAGACGGGTAAAGTTCTTAATTGCTTTTTTTTTATAGTAGATTAGTAGTAAATCGGCACTAGTGCTGAGTGCTGAGTAGGGTTTTAACCCAGATTAAGCAGACAAGCGCTCCTCTGTATGAGCCCAGCGCTGGCGGTCCATGCACATGTTCCCTTTGCTCACTATTTGATGATTTTACTATTTTACTAAAATCGCAAACCGACTGTCCAATTTGCACGCGTTTAGTTCTGTATTTGTAATCGAAGTACAAATTTTAATGTTGTGCAAACCAACTTCCGTATTTCAGTATAATTTTGTAGTTTGTTTGTATGTTTTGATGTGGAAGATTGATTATTACCTATATTGTGGTAACTTATTGTGGCACATATGTTTTCAGAACCACTTGGGGCTTCCTGGCGCCACTGACTTTATTCGTGAGTTATAAACTGGTTGCAAAATCAGAACTCGAACATTGCAGATCTGATGTCGTGGTGGCGGTTACCGCATAATTTTCGTCATGATTTCAGTTTATTCTGGTTCTTTCATTTATCTTCTATGCGCCACTTAATCACGGCGATACGCTGCCCGAATGGGCCGATTTCCTTGGATGGGGACTCGCTCTGTCCTCCATTATACAGATTCCCGCCTTTGCCGTTGTTGTAGTATGGCAGACGCCGGGAAGAACGTTCTCTGAGGTATGATAATAACGGTTCGCAAATTGGCACTACCCCAGTCGTAAGCTGAACTCTGGATATTTAACGTTGCAGAAATTACACGAAGCTATGTGGCCGCGGGAATTTTTGCAGAACAAGACGACCGTTTCACCGAATGAAATACCTTTGTCGGAAATGCAAACGGCTAAGTATTTTGACAATAAACGCTTGGAACAGTAGTGTGATCGCGCCAACCGGGGATTCATTTAAACTGTGGGAAGGAAGCAGCAGAGAGAACTTCATTCTACCCAGGGCGTATAACATAAACCGAATTTCAGAATGCGTCTGTTGCCATCGTCCAAAATTGGATGTTAGTTGGTTGGATTAAAATAAGAAAGCGATGCACAATGTTGGTTAAAACCAAGAGCTACGAGACAATTTCTCTTAAATAGCGAGAAAATTTGCAGAGACAAACTGCGGATGGCAGTAAATAACCGTTCGGCAGGCGTGTATCGGTGATTTAGGTAAACAGCGTGATGCTAAGGCATCCCGTTATGACACTGGTTACCATTAGAACCGCCAAATGCTTCCCTCGTGCGTCCATCGTCTGCCTGACCGGGTCTGGTTATGTTGCAAGTTTCCGAATTGTTTGACTCGGTATGCAGACTAGATCCACCGATCTCCTGCAAAGAAAAATTAAACCAAATTACGTTTAAACTTAAATGGAACTGCTAAGCAAAATTACAGTACATCTTAGGCTGAGAAAACATTCTACGTTATTATACTGTCACTGCTTTGTTTATTTCTAATGTCGTGCATTCACCGGAACCATCGGATGGGTGCCGCCGTTGCCAGTTAAACGAGCGTCTACATGCCGCATTATCATCTCAAGAACAATAGACCAGATGCGCATAGGCGCTTCGGGGACTTACTTACAACGCTTTTCACCCTTTACATACAGACATCGAACGCAAAACCGCGCCCGTTTACGCGTCTTGCATGTATGTATGTACGGGCTAAACTCGACCGCATGCGCACAACAGTCAGCACATACAGACTGACAGTTAATATGCGTGCTGTGCTGACATTATGCTTCTAACGATAAACTGTAGCACTACATTTCTAAAAGTTAAACAATGACATATAAGTTGATATAACCTGTTTAAAAGTAGCAAAACAAGGCGCGCTAAGGTACTGCTATGCAGTATTATTTTAAGCTAAAATAAACAAAAAAATACAACAAGATATACTAAAAATACTTCTGGGTAGCCAGATCACAGCGGGAACCCGCCACACGGTCAAGCAAAACATACAATTCTCTGTCAAAATATACGGACGAAAAACCAAAAATGGGGTTGTCCAGGAGTATAAATCGTAGTCGGATTTCCACATCCGATCAGGAATTCAAGCACAGAATGCACTGCAATCAACACCCACAGCTGGGTAGCCAGCGCGCAGGGTTCCCTGCGATACGACGGCAGTAATACATGACAAGTATACCACAAATCGTTAGAGACAGCCACAAGGATTCATGGACCTTTTGGCAAGTCGGAATCAATTTGTAATACGCTAGTCAGCTGCGGTGGGATTCAAATTAATTTAAATTGAACGATAATCAGGTAGCAAGCGATCAGTATAAACAGGAGTGCATCTGGCCAAACACTATACTGCACCGTCTTATCTGGATTCCCAGAACACAGGCTTCCCTGCACTGTAGATGCATATCAGTTTCATATTTCTGATTTCAACAACAAACTAGAAGGCAAGAACTTAAAAAACTTAAAAAAAGACGGAAAACCCTGTCGTTTTACTGTTTAACCGTCGCTGTCAGCCCAAAGTATGGAGAAACGATCACGTGGTTTTGAATTTTGCTATTGGCGGTGGGCAGCCTCGATCTAACTCAGAATGCTGACCCACCATTAAAAATCGCGGAAACACGAAGTTTGTAAGTACCTGGGCGTCGCTTAGACCCGTTACAAGGTACGCCCATGTTGGTAACGGTTTTCGTCGACGCCTAACGACAGACATCGAGCAAAAAGCGACTTACATCGAAGCCCAGCCAATTGGGACTTGGTACGCCTATTTCTCGTTTCGATGTAAGTCGCAGATGCTCGATGTAAGTCCGCGTTTTGACTCTGCGCATCTTCTGGAATATCCGACAATTTCCGCTTCCTTTGACGAGTTGATCCAATACAGCCGTTATCAACCTGTTACATCAGTACTGTGCATTTGGATTGAACTGCAGTAACTGTTAATATAAGCCTTTATGGGTATCCTGCATTACCTTCTTCCGGTCGTTTTCGACGTACTGCCAGAGCAGGGATAAAAGCACCAGAAAAAGTACCACTAGCAATATAATACTAAAGGCTATTCCTGCCGCCACACCTTCCGAAAAGCCTGCAAAGTAATTGGCAAAATTCAGGAAAACCTTGAGCTCGAAATGGAGAAATACCGCTGTCTTACTGGATTTCCCCAAGACACTGGGTAAGGTGTGTGTATTACACACGCTGCAGCACTGAATGATACACAGTCACTGTGTATCATTCAGTGCTGCAGCGCCAAAACAAATTATTCAGTTTCTGTGGTTATGCAGTACATAAAATGCCAGGTTATGGGATTACACTGCATAGTTTCCGGATAAAGGATGTAGCTCTTGGCCTGCTGGTGAATGTTGACAATAACCGAGTCATTTCCCGGATTCAGGTAACCTTTCCGCTGTGCACACTTTAGCAAATTATTGGCGGCCTTAGCGGCCGCGTACGTTAGCGCTCTGTAGCCATCGCCTGCAGTAAAGATACGCAGTAATAAGGACTGATATTGAAACGCACACTGTTTTTGAGTTTATCGCGAAAACTATGTTGGTATTGTGCGTACCGGTTGTGGGAATATTTTCAATGAAGGCGGTAACGATGCTCTGGTCGTTGTAATCTCGATGGTAATCGGCTCGCCGATCCCAGCCGCGTCCTTCGAAAACACTGCCGTCCATTCCGATGAGGAAGCTGTGTATATTAATGCCGGGTAACTTTGGGTTCCGTTTAAATTATAACCAGCAAAATTTTTCCTACGTACTTGTAGAAGATTTCGGGTACAAAGTTAGCTGAGGTTTGTGCCGTCCACGTCGTAGTATCCGTGTGGAAGTCCCGGATGGCGGTAACCACCGCCCGACACATGTCGAATTCCGTACAAGCTTCTCCCTTGGTGTCGGTGTATACCATGGACCGTACCGGATGGAGCAGATACGGAATACTGGCGTTTAGAGCCGGTGCGCCCCAGTCAGAGCGTGTGGTTATGTTGATGCCTGGACAGTCCATGCTGCTTGATGCTCTGTGTTTACTAGAACATTCACTGGCAATTTTTGCTGCATCAGCGTAATATTGACTACTACGCTGCGAAAGAGCGTTAATAATTTGTGCTGACAACTGGACTATTAGGGCAAACAAATACCGAGGATGCAACGTGGTGTGCCCGTAGTTATCAAAGGTTCCGCTTGGTTATCAAAGTATGTCGCTGGACTGTTTGTTCAGTGAGGTATCATCGTGCACATGTAACCGCGGCATCGGCTTCCGCACCTTTGTGCAAATATTTTGGCTGCTTCTTATCTGAGTTTCACCAGTTACCTAAATTCTACGCTACGCAGTTACCTAATTTCAACAAGAGCGGCTAATGCAGAAAATAAATACCAGACAACCGGTGTTGCAGTTAACGGGAGTAGTTCAGATTGACTTACGTACAAGCCACCGCGCTGATGCTATTTAACGATAATGCTGATAGTACTACCCATTCAAAGCCCTTTGCACAATAACTGAATTAATTTTCTTGATGTAACCACTAAACCATTTACAGGTGGTTTATTTCAAACATGACGACGCGCTGCTCAGAAGTGGATATCATCTCGCGCTCTGCATGGGGCGCCCGTCCTGCCCGCGTGGCAAATATGACAAAGCTACCACAGCCCGCCAACGGTATGGTGTTCACGCATTCGTTTGGCGACGCCTGCTATGATGCCCGCAACTGCTCCCTGATCACGCAGCCCATGCAAAACTATCATATGGAGACTAACGAAATTTCCGACGTTGCTTACAAGTAAGTTGTTTGGGTCGTCCACACTTTGTACTTTTTATTAGAAATATAAGGCGCATTAAAATTCAGTCTACACTAAGAGTCAGTCTACCGTGAGACCTTCAGATGTACGTAGTATTCAATTTCAGTAAACCAAGGGTTGACAGCAACATCAGAAAAACAGTCAAATCCAAAAATTTGACATGTATTTCGGTAGCAGTCGATTTCCTGCTTCCTAGCTGGCTTGATGTAGTAACATGAAAGGATCAGAGCTGAAAACCGGAATTGAAGGAGAAAGTTCCGACGCTGCCCGGTTTGGCGACTTAAAGCACATTTTATTTATCTTGGAGAACTTCAAAAATTCCCATTATTTTCCATTCTGATTTTTTTTACCAGAACACAGCAAACAGGACTGTGCGAGAAAAGCGAACGTGACAAAAGAAGCGAGTAGTCAATTTATTATGCTAATCCTTGCTACTGTGAAAGGATAGGACGTACCTTGCACCTATAGTAGCTTGTGCGCCCAAAACACAATGGGCATAGCGTGTCATTGTCGGACCAGTGGAAGCCGCCAGTATAGTCCGGAAGACTGGTTTACGTAACGTAAACCTTTCTGTCTTTCTTCTTTGATCGTAACCAACAAACGTTTCTGCCGGCTATAATCGCAATAGCATAAACAACGCTGGGGTTAACTGCAGGTAGAACTGCAAGTTTACCAATTCCTTCTGCTCAATTTGCAATATTTTTGTCGCAGTTTCTTGATTGGCTACGATGGGTCAGTACTTGAAGGACGAGGATGGTTATATCGACCGGCTTTACATAAAAAGTACAATGCGTTCAACTTTGGAGTGGCGTTCATTGGTAAATATCCGCCGTCGGGAGACTACTTCACGAAAATGCCGTATCGGCTAATGCTCTGATTCAGTGCGCCCAATCACAAGGCTGGTTAAATCGGAACAATCACTCCGTGGTGACATTTCGGATTAATCCCATCATGCGAAACTATATAACAAATCCCCGCCTGTTATTACGTAGGTGTTTTCTGTAGTGCAATGCATTTTCGCGATTTCATGATGGTTCGCTGCTTGTGATTCTAGCACCGCCCGTGATACCATCACCACCCATAGAACCACAAGGTTTGATGGAATGTTGCCGCCGTCAAAGCGGGCAAAGTTTGAGAGAAAATTATGCATTTAGTTGTTTCTTATATATGTTTTCGTTCTTATTTATGGTTCTTTTACATTTGAAACAAGGTTTCAACATTGATTTTAGCGAGTGTGCAGCGAAGCATGTTGAAATGTTTTACAACGGAAAATATTTGTTAAAATAATAAATGCAATAAACTCTTACTAAAAAAAAATTCATGGAATCACATAAAACTTGACATAAATCCATAATAAATATATTCAAAAGGAACGGAAAAATTGGAAATCTTGAACATTTTGACGCCCTAGTTAAAGCAAAAACTTTCGCACAAATATGATTATTATTGTTGTTTGAACAAATTTTTATTTTATTATTTCGAAGTTGTGAATTCCATTTGACCCCATTTTCGATAAATTTTTGTATTTTGTATTGTTAAATAGCATTTCGCGATGGGTTTATCGCCGGATCGATAATGGCGCTGCTAATCGGTGTGATCCTGTTAGGTATCGTTTACTGGCGGGGAAAAGAACAGCGAAAAAGGTTCAAGGTGTGTTTGTTAGCTCCATCGGTCCAGTACTAACACGTTTTCACCCCTTTCTGATGCTATCGCAGCACTTCTGCCGCGCTACCGACTATACTATCGCAACGAACTGCAGAAAACTATTCCAGCGGAAACAGTTGATCACTTTCTGATACCGCGACGTTCCATCGATATAAGTAACCAGGAAAAGAACGCTAACGACAAACGTCATTCTGTGCTTACGATGCGATTTAGTGTGATTGTATTTTGTAGAAAACGAACACTTAGGGAGCGGCCGCGATGGCCATGTTTTCATGGGATCCATGCAGTGCAAAGACATACGGCGCGCTAGTTGGTCATCCACGGGCACATCGGGTTCATGGCCCGTGGCGGTGAAGATGCTACGGGATTTCCCTCGGAACCAGTCAGCGACTAACGCATTTCTGTCCGAAATGGCCGTTCTGATGAAAGTCGGACGACATAGCAACATAGTCAGCTTAGAGGGCGTGGTTCTGCAAAGTGCACCTAACCATTCTGACACTGGCCAATGGAACCAAAAAGCCAGTCTTATAATGGTATTTTACAGGAAAACTAATGATGGTTATGGAGCACTGCGAACTACGATCCTTGGAGTCATATCTATACACTATGCGAACCTCTACAGGACCTTTACAATCCGAATCGTCCAGTGAAGACCCCATTTCCAAAATTGCTCCACAAGAACTGGTCAGTTTCGTCTACCAGATTAGTCGGGGCATGGAGTTCCTCGCCAGTAAAAGCGTCATACATCGCGATCTGGCCGCTCGCAATGTGCTGTTGGATGCGCAGAAGGTTGCCAAGATCGCCGATTTCGGGATGGCAAAGGAGCAACCTATCTACACACTAGAACGCGATAAAGTAACCACAGATATAAGGTTTTGCACTCGAAGACCCATCTGCAACGCGCGACCTGTCGTTTACAGCGCGAACAACAACTAAAGTGCTGTGACCTTTAGGTTCCTCTGCCTGTCCGTGGGTTAGCGCCTGAATGTCTGCAGCCAATCGTGCCATCTTTTCCACTGCCAGCGATATGTGGTCCTTTGGCGTACTGGTCTGGGAGATTTTCACACTCGGTGCAGAGCCGTACGCTATGGAATTCCCCAATGGTATCTGGTACGATCAGCTGTGTGCATTTCTTCGAGATGGCACACGCCTGAACCTTCCTGAACGATGTCCCACCGAAATGTACGTGACTGTTGCTACAAATACGAGCGTATCCTGCATCGTTTCTTTCAGACGTCAAACGACCCTGGAATGTTGGGAGTTTTGGTCGGAACGGCGTCCCGATTTTTCCACGATTCGTAATCGTGTGGAACCTCTTGTGCCAATGATCGCAAAGTACATCGCTTGTGATGCGGCGATCGGGGCGCCAAATTGATGGTCTCGCAAATCCCATGAGGCTTGAGGCTCTGATAAGCGAAGGACTATTATTAACTTAGTGGATGACCTTAGCACAGTCGGCAGTTAGAACTTAGACCTATCTTTATAAACGTGTAAGGTAACCCCGCAACTCTCGGATGGCTGGTTGTCTGAGATTATCTTCGCAACAGAAACATAGCCTACTGCGAGAGAATGGAGAGCGTCCAGACGTTGTTCCCATTGCATGCGAGACATGCACTTGGTGTGATGTTACAGTACCTTTGTTAAAGAAAATGGGTAAGAAACTGTTCATTAGAACGGGCGAGAGCCGCTCCACTTGTTTTTTGTTTCAATGTTTAAGTTTGGAGATTATGCGTGGTAAAGCTATGAGCGTATTGTGCACAGTTCTTTCTCGTGCAAATTGGGATAGGTTCCTCATTTGATCGGATTTACTGAGCCGTGTTCACTGTTGTCCATATTGTGAAATAAATGAATATAAGCCTACTGGCATATACTGTTTCTGCTGCAACGCCCACATTTTCTGCTTCCGGTGTATGCCAACGGCGGAGGAGCTTTTGTGTTGCCTTATTTGAGCCTACTGCTCGTTGCAGCAAGTCGATGTATATGATGGAAAGAGCATTTGGTCAGCACTATCAATGAGGGGTCGGTGGCCATATGGCATTGAACAAATGGTCATCCAGTTTCTGATGGCCATGTGCTATCGCAAGCAGACGCAAAGCACAGCTGAACTGGTGAAGAATAGTAGCAGAATTCAGAATTTCTGTATGCCCTGTATTGCTTCTAGTTACCATTGTGGCATGGACAATGCATGATTTCTGATAAGCTAATGGTTAGGGTCCTTACGAAAGGCATAATACATACTACCCTAGGGAAAACGCAGTAGATGTTTTGTATTAGGTGTTACTATGTCTAACTGCTGGTGTAGAACCACAAATGCACATGTTCATGGAGGGTGGAACACACTGAACAACAAGTTGTGTAAGCAAACAAACGCAAAACAGCGCCCGCACACACGCAGGTATGCCTCCAAACCCCCAAAGGTCTGCGCTGCTGCCACCGCCAGTAACTGCCTGCTGCAAATCCTGCACTGCGCTGCCGCAAAAGTCTGCTGCCAAGTTACCTGCCCCGCGGTTTCTTTAGGTTTTATAATATCACACTGAGCCACCTCACGGTGGCTCAGTGGTCATGGTCATGCCATACGGACAGCAAGCGAGAGGTACGGAGTTCAATCCCCGCTCTGGTCGAATATTTTGCAAAAAGGGTGTCGCTGGATGACCATCTGGAGGGTACAGTCAGCATCAGCGCTGACCGTACTGAGTGGCGTGTACGTTTCTTCGACGTCTGGGCTTGAACAGATCCTCCATGGTTCAACTCGTTCGTCGCATCAGGATAAAGCACCCGCGCTCCATTTTCTCACTCAACTACGGATACGGGCCATCATACGGCCAAACGATACGGATCTTGTTGTCTAAGGCGTTTATTCTGCGTGCTTTATACACGTTTATGTCAGTGCTTAGCCATTGTCTATTGTGCCAGTGCATGGGTCTAATAATGCTTGCAATTCTGAGCTGTAGTGTGTCATATGCCTTCTGTAGCGGATTTGGTAATGAGCGTGTGTTGTGTTCGGCCAGGTTTAAATTCCCATGCTGTGTATGCAAAACACAGCAGGTTTATGGGTTACCTGCTACCGAGATGAAACTATTAAACACATAAACAGAAAAACAATGGATTACTCGCTGGATGCCTGCTGCAATGTTCCGCGCTATCCTATCTGTTGCGCTATCCGGTCAGTGCCGAAAAATGAGAACAAAATTTCAGCGGCGAGCGAATTTGTGGGATCAATAAGGAGGAAACGATTCTTTTTGCCTTTTGAAAAGACGCACTGAAAAACCAAAAGAAAGGGGCAGCGCTTTCTCTTGGCCGGTGGCTGGCAGAGAAAGACTTGACCGGTCCCAAAGGTAATTACCGTCATAGTGCTTCGCGTTATCGAGACTAAATTCCTTGGGCATGTTGTGCACAACACTTTACAGAACGTGTATACTTAATGATAATCGAACATTATGGTACTATTAATACCTTACTTTACACTGTTTACAGTTAATATTGTATCTCCGCTCACGCTTCGCCAGGCCAGAATGCAGACTGGTTTGTTGCTGATTTCTTTACAGTACATCTTTGATTTACCGCAGTGCTACCCGAAATGCCGACTACGCCTACGTAGTGCTATAAGCATTATTGTACACCGATGTACGGTATGAGCGGTCTGCGTAATTTCATCGAGCACAATACAGCAAGCTGAAACTTGCTTGAAGCAAAAACTGGAGCTGCTATGAAATTTATTTTCTAGTGACACAAACAGTTGCATAACAGCATTCTCCACCAAAAGCTGGACGGTTGCTTTTCAGCGATCTGCATGTAGCATATCGCATGCCCACGATATAGACCGGTTTTCTACCGACAGGCACACTGCTGCGCTCGTCTACGATTTTGTTAAGCTATGCACTGTTTTCAGATAATTGTGGCCTTATGCGCTCTGTTCCTCGTTGCTGCCTTTTGGGACGACAGAGATTACCACGACGATTGGGACGATGATGCAGAGCAGCTGCCTGACGGTAACAAATCGTAATACCAAAGAAGCGTAATTAAATCTGCTCAGAACTGAGACGACACAGATGAAAATAGTAATTAATGAGAATTTAAGTTTTGTGCGTCGGATATTAGGAGTCTTGTGAGTGAGATTTAGAGATAGTAGCAGACAGCAGAAAAGGTCACAAGGATGACCATATTTGCTCAGTACTGTCTGTCAATGCCAGCCATTCACATAGGTAAGCACGGCATATACTACAAATACACGTTGGACCGACGTTTTAGCCGACGCAACCTTTGAACTGAAGTAATTTTCTTTCCACCTTTCCAAACTATCGCATTCTGATGAAGAATTCAGTTCCTGATAAGTGTTCCGTTGACAAAATTTTCAAACTAGCACGATGAAGCGCTTATTCAAATGTGGAAAAATCTTCTCATATTTGGCCTGATAAAAAACAGCAATGTTGTGCTACGAAACATTAAGCTAGTCGGTGTGCTAACATTTCCAATAACTGCTGAATAGTTAATTATTACATAGTAATTTAAATGAACATTTCTCTACGAACCACGCTGTCGAACGCATTTTGTAGACTGGGAAAGTCGTATCGATCCTGACACCATGCAAACTCATCTGTCCAATCTGGACCGTCGTAACGTTCTTGGTGATGACATCCTGTTTGCTGACGCAGGCATTGGCTCTGGTGCAGGAAACTTCTCAGGTATCAATTAACTGGTGTTCAGTAATGTACTCTGTACACCAATTTAAGCAAATACAGTAGTTAAGCAACCAAAGGTAGAGTAAGGAAGGTATTTTGCTTCTAGAGTAGCTGTTAAAGCTATCAAAACAACTCGTAGTCAGCTGCTCCGCTAGTTTGTGCACAGAGTGATAATATTTTGCAGGAGCGAGAAACCTTACGTTATGGAAAAATGCGAAAGTTCCTTATGAGATCAACAGAGCATTTGGTAAGCGTGCAACTTTGCAGTGATGCAGCATAATCCGGTCCACTGAAGCACTAGTCCTTTACTCTTGCACTGGGCAGTGCTGTGCACAATAATTATGCATAGGAACGGCTGCGCCGAGCAGGTCCTCGGGGGTCTTTTGGTCGTGATGCGTTTCGCCATAGACCGAAGGCCATGGGGGGTATCCGTCGTGACAGGTGAGCCAGTCGCCGGCAGGACATTTATATTGAACTTTAAAAGAATTTCGCACACCAGAGGCTATCATACAAATATAACGGCTGTCCTTGGGATTTCAGCGAAGGGAGGGCGATTAGATGAAGTCGTAGTTTGTTTGTTTAATCAGTTTAATCAGCAGCGGAAATAAATCTCAGAAAATGGCTCTGTGACGGAATCGAACCACCGGCTACCGAGTGTGATCCACGTAGCACAGCCACTGTACGGTGACAGAGCCGCAATGTTAACAGACATCAAGATAGTCGTGCTTGAGCTTGAACGAACCAGGCAGACGCGGTCACATGGTGGTTGTCATAAGCGCAGGACTTATCTGTTCTGATATTCGCCTAGCAAATAACCATAAACTCTTCGTTAATTTCCCTGCTCCCAAAAGTCGCGCGAATCGGCGCGACCAAATCTCAAGTGGCGAAACGGTTTGGTGACAAGTAGTCGCAAAACAGAATGTCGCAGCCCACTTGGGTTGTCGCCAAAGCAACGGAAGACGCTACTACGCACATGAACTTTGATGTTGCTATTGAGAGGACGACGCGGAACGTCGTCCGAGAAAGGGGAATGTTGGGCGTTGTGAGCTATTGGGCTACGTTATGAAAGCTGGAGAGTACACGGGATCGTGGTGATTTTTATTAAAATTTAATAAACACTTCGTAACGCTGTAAAAACCGACCAACTGAAGAACTGCCCTTCCAAGTCGCATAACACGCGCCAAACTGATCAGCTTTTGTGTCGGGTGAGTAAGCTGGTTAGCCTGTAACGGGGGTTTGGTCTGAGATGCTGATTGGCCTGCAATTGTCTGGTACAGAGTTATGCAAAGCTGATTGTTCCGCGGTTGAGTTTGTATATATGCGTACGGGATTTTGATTTTTCCACGTAAAAAGGGAGGAAAAAGGGAATTTGAGTCGCGCCAACGGCACAAGGCCATCGGGCAGATTTTGATTATCCTGACCACTTAGCAAGCGTGCCTGTCACTATACCACATAGTACAATCTCCAAGAACAATTTATTTTATAAACTACAGCAGCGAACATGGGATATTAACAAATGTCAACTTTTTTCAGCACGTTTAGCAAAAGGCACGGGCTTACACTGACATAATCATAATGAAAAGTCCATTTCAATTACTGTAACTGTCACGTCTTCACAAAGTCATTAATTCACTCGGCTCTTCACAGCACATACTGGCAGCGTATTATGCTGCTGCTGTTCACAATACTATACGTTGCTATGTCACATCATCACACCTTCCCCAGTGTGTGAAACACACTAAAGAAAATGCACGATAACTGAACATAAAATTCCAGAATTATCACCAAATTAATCAGAAAATAAATCCAAAATATCATCGGTATCTTTCAGTGCTTCCTTCTTTTTCCGTTTCTTCTCCCGCTTCATTTGGCTGCGAGTCTTAACCAGTACACTGCTTGAAACCGTTCCCATTTCCTTCTCGGATACGCTTCCGATTGGCGGGATATCATTTTCTGGCTGTTCGATACTGACCCCGTCAGTGTTTCCGCCATCGCTGACTGCCACCACGCTTTGCTGAACGTCGCAGTCTTCTGCCATGTCGATCGCCGCTAGTTCCTCTACGCTCCGGTTCTGCTCCGGCTGATAACGCCGATGCTCCACCGGTCTCCAATATCGCGGAGTCGCTTCTGTGCTCCGTCGTGTCATTTCGTCCACCTTTATACGCAAGGCAGCCAACTCGCCCAGCACAGTATCCAGAACAGCATCTCCGTCCTTGCTGCACCTCCAAGGGCGGCTGCTGGCTCGCCTGGTATAGCTAGGCCGACGTTTAACCATACAGTCAAAATCATCATCCCCATTAACCTGTAGCACATCGAACTCTTCTGCAATCAGATTGGTGCGCCGTGCACCATCCCTCTGCTGTTCTTTCTCCTTCGGATCGGCGCGACAGGCCCTGGCAATGTGGCCTAACTTACCACAATTGCTGCACCGCAATTCTTTTGCCCAACATTCGGCCTTGCGGTGGTCGCGCTCTCCGCATCCGTAACAGCACCCACCATTATATGGCCATCGCGGCGTCTCGCTTCCCCCTTCGTGGTCTCGCTCCCCACTGCCGCTCCTGCCGCGGCGGTTTTCATCTTGACCTTCTCGCCATTTCGGCCTTTCTCCACGGCCAGTAGGTCCATGACCTTTACTCGGGCCACGCCCATCACGAACTCGAGCCACATCTACCGCCTCCGTGGTCTTTTTCGTCTCCCGGGCGAGCTCATACAGCTCGCAAATTTCCAAGCACTCCTCCAGCTTGGTGCGGGATTTAGACATCAGGTGCAGTCTTGTGTTCTCGCTTGCCAGTCCGTTCGTGAACGCGGCCATCATGTTTTGCTCCAACACCGTCGCCGGAAACCCCACCACCGTGGGCTTTCGACGTAGTCTGTTTGAGAACTCAAGGAGCGTCTCTCCAGGTTCCTGCTTAATCCTAAAGTATAACGCCCACTCCGTCTCCTTCAGCGTTTTCTTCACAAACGCTTGCTCCAGTTTATCTGCCAGCTGGCCAGCGGTGAAATCGTCCGGACTGCCAGGCAGACACATAGAAATAAGGATTTCCAGCGCCTCCACGCCTAAGGCGTCCAGCAGCACCGCTTTTTGCTCGGCCAAGTCCGTGACCTTGTGCAGTGCTACATAGTTTTTGTATCGATACTGCCAGGATCGCCAGGTCATTGCGGCTGGCTCAAATCTCATCAATCCACCAGTGTCCTCCTTTCTTCCTCCCGACAGCATGGCTGCGCCACTTCCCGAAGGCATAACCACACTGTTCGTAAACACTTTTTCACTCTAAACGGCAACGAGCTCGATTCCTCACGCCAGATTGTCACGTCTTCACAAAGTCACAGCACATACTGGCAGCGTATTATGCTGCTGCTGTTCACAATACTATACGTTGCTATGTCACATCATCACAGTAACATTAGACGGAAGTTACGGATCAATTCTAAAAATACTTTAAGGATTACCGCGTTGAATCTCGAGGCCAAAATACGGAAAATGAAGCAAACAATTATTCACTAAAGCAATTAATAAAATTTAATTATTTCTTTATTCGCAGGCGCACAGGATAGATTCATCATTGAGCAGGCCATGCGGATAATCGAACGCAAAACCTTTCAATGTGTGACCTTCAAGCTGCGAGAGAAAGAGACGGATTACATTGAATTTAAACCTGGGGACAAGTAAGTTGATATACTTCTATGCGCACTAACGGAAGTGTTAGTGAGTGACAGCAAGAACGTATCCGGTGGTTATGTGGGAGTTTAGTTTGAATAACGCTTGAATTGAAAAAGTTCAATCATAAACACCCTCGCGCGCCGGTCGCGAAGTGAGCGGCCAGAACTGCGCAAAGTTTTCAAGTAATGCGTAAAACTTTAGTGTTCGCTATTAATTTCCAAACCACTGCAACGCACAAAGCTCCCGCGTGAGTGTGAAACGATGCGAAGTTATGAATAGATTACTAATCGATGTATGAACTAAATGTAGTAATTACTCGTCGTGATTTCGACCTTACTTTGTACACAAAAAATGCTGTTTTTTCTCCGTAGCTGTTCGTCTTGCGTTGGCGTTTGCGACGGCATGCAGCCCATATTTCTGGATCGTGCACAATGTATGCAGCTAGGCACCGTTCAGCACGAGATCCTGCATGCCCTTGGCCTTTACCACGAGCACAGCCGCAGTGATCGCAACAGTAGTGTGATCGTCTACGACGACGAAATACTGGACAGTCATAAAGCCAATTTCCGTGTTATTCCGCAGATGCCCACCTTTGGAACGGCCTACGATCTGGACTCCATAATGCACTATGGACCGTACGACTTTGCCCGCAGCATCAACCGACCGACGATGATCCCCCGTGCCGACGGGGCCAACTATCGCATGGGCCAACGCAACGGACTAAGTGTCCGGGATGTGGCGAAGCTGCGCAATGCCTACAAATGCCAGGTTGAGGAGCGAGAAGGGCGCAGCGAGCCTCTGTCGTTCCCGGGGTTCTCAGGGGAACCCATGACACAGGAACAGTGCGGCCTGCAGTTCGGGCGACATTGTTACGCGAGCCAAAGCACGCCAGCTAACTGCAGTGCCATGCTTTCGCTGGAGATCACGTGCGATGATGCGGTGAGCATCAGCGAAGTGCAGCAAATGACCGCGGCGATGGCGGCGCCGCCACTGCGATATGTGCAGATCACAGTAGTGGAACATGTTGTGACCACCGATGCGCTGTCGGCCGTGGCGCAGCAAACCGTTGCCCTAACGGCAATGCGTTGTTACATACGCGATCCCACCGCCAAACTCCCGCTTTTTTCGTTTACCAATCTCCTGTTGTATCACTTAATGCAGTGCATAGATATCCGCATCAAAAGATCCGATTTTCAGTTTCTGCCCAAGCTGAAAGCGGTACTGTTTACCAATGTGACCATCCTGTACTTAGAAGAAGGTACCTTTACAGCATTACCAGATTTGCAGATATTGGCCTGGCACAAAGACCTGCCACGGCACTTTGGGGTCCTTAGTGCAAGCAATTCATCAGTCGACAAAGACCATGATGATCAGGAGCTGGGGATGGCGCGACAAGCATATCTGCAACGTCTGCACTGTGATTGCGAACTCGCCTGGCTGCGCAGATGGCTGCAACACAATACCAAGCTCCGACGTAGCGCTGCTCCATATGAACTTTTCTGGTTGTCCGATGGTCTGACCAACATAAAAGTCTCCGCGACCGATGTCTATATACCAATTAACTGCGCAGTGCAACCTTTTCCTTCCGACTTGACCATGATTAACCTCACTCAAACCGCGTTCTCTATCAACGAGCCCCGCTGCGCGACGAATGTCCATAACCGCACCTACGATAGCTTGAAGCTGCGACGCACTTTTTCCTCCGCCCCCCTCGATCCCGTGCAGTGTCTAACGCAGTTCAGCAAAACCTGCCGAGCGGTCATTGTTCCGTACGCGACCATGGATGCTATTAGTGTATTTCTCTTAACCTACTGTTTAAACCAGAAGGATTTGACCGGTGCCCGACAGCATCTACAGATTAACTGCTGTGGTAACGATACCACCATCAGGGAGCTACAGGACATGACCTTTGCCATGGCCCGACCGCCGTTACGCCGTGTGGATCTGCTTCTGACGGACGGGGACCATATCGTGTACCGAGCTTTTGCTCCCATCATCACTC
Organism: Paramacrobiotus metropolitanus; assembly: GCF_019649055.1. NCBI lineage: Eukaryota > Metazoa > Tardigrada > Eutardigrada > Parachela > Macrobiotidae > Paramacrobiotus > Paramacrobiotus metropolitanus. Next base: position 765,068 of record NW_026570283.1, read on the forward strand.
AGGTCTTCAATATGCATCTCTTCGACTGCAAGGATCAGCGGCCCACAGCTAAACTGTCGCAGTTGGGATTTGGCAGTTTGATCCAGTTCACGCTAACCAACTGTCGGGATCTGGTTGTGCGCGCCGCGGATTTTGTGCGGGTTCCAAATATCCGTGTGATGCTGTTCCTGTCGTCAACCGTCAGCGATATCACCCCGTCCAGCTTCAGCTCTCTGCCTGCATTGCGGGTGCTGTCGGTGGAGTACAAACTGAACTATGTACTGCCGGATATGGGCCCGCACTTTCGCCAATATCTGCATAAACTGCACTGTGATTGCCAGTTTGCACCTTTCCGAGACTGGCTACAATCGCAGATAATCCAGTCTCTGGAGATCTGGCATGACGATGTTATTTATGGTGATACTAATCGGACTTTGCAGGCACTGTGTTCCAGTGCAGTACCGCAAACCGGGCGGGTTATTGTTCCTCTGGATCTTGATGAACGCTCGCACCACGTTGCAGGTCAATATCTCTGTCTGGACAAAGCAGAACTGTACCTGCCTTTTGACTGCTCCGCTATCAAAGACCCCGACATGCCTCTACCGATAAATTTCGACCAGCATAATTTCTCTGTCAACGTCCCGGCCTGTAACAATAGCACAATGCCTCGGTGTGCATTGTTGGATTCCGATACCGCCAACTGCTTTTCCGGGAGTGAAGAGGAAGGGAAAAGGGGTAATCTGGAAGTAACTAACAAAAGCGTTAAGACGAAAGATGGCTCTCCTTACTTGCTGGGCCAGATCTATATTAAAATGTTTTCCAAATTTTAAAATTTATTTTAGAATTCAATATCGTGCCAAAACTTCGAGCCATGGTTTCGTGTCAAAACACTTGAGCAAATTTTGAAAATTTTTGGTTTACACATAACAGGACCTTAGTGCATCGGTATGTTATACCTTTGAAATTTTACTTCAGCTACAGAGTAGGTCCTGCCAACCCGATGCAGCGCGCATGTAGCCGGCAGGAATGTTGACGGGTTGATGGTTGATGATCAGTGAAGGTCATCAAGTTTTCTCTAAGGGTCATACGTGAACCCACTCAACCCAGTGGACAGCAAACTGAGCAAAGCTCTCAGAGATGCACTGGTCAAGGAAAGCAGCAAAAGAACTTTACTGCCGGCCAGTGCCAGCCATAACGCATGCAACCGCAGGAAGGTGGACGCTCAATTAAATTGCATCCATTTTCCTGCCGAAGTCCGGCAGAAAGTAGGCGACCTATCCACCTTTCTGCGGATTTCATCCATCTTCCTGCCGAAATCAGGCAGAATGGTGTACGACTTAACCACTGATCTGCGGAACCAATTCTTCGCCGTCGATTGATCTAACAATGACGCCATGGACTGCATTCAAACCCATTGTGAAATCAATGAATGCCGTCGGTATTGTTCATACAGAATGGGAATGGTTTTATATAAAACCACCTGATCAACTTTTTAAAGGGCAAATACTTGGTAGTATTTTGAAACCAAAAGTTTCTGAGTCTAATAAAAACTGCGAGCAAGTCTTTGAAAAGTGAATTATCTCTGATTTACTTCGTTCGTCACAATTAGCAGCTTGTTCGTACCAAAATACTTTTAAATGTGCTCTACCTTTTTGAATGTACATTGTACATTTGTTAGTTCTATCTAGGACTGAATCAGAAGAAAGGGTGTGAGATACAGAGATAACCAGCTAGCTACAGAGATAACGAGGCTACAGAGATAACGAGGCTACAGAGATAACCAGCTAGCTACGGTAGCTGAACAGCGTTGTGATTAGTATGCTCGTTGTATGATTTTACTTATGTCGAACATTTAATTTAACGAAAGTGCAATGCGCCCGGAAAATTCTTGGCGCGTAGTCAAATGGGTTTTTATTTACTAACAGAGCGCACAAATCTTCCTACAACAACGATTATTATTCCCACAACAGAACTAAACGTTTCCATAAACTAGGGGATTAGCAACTTAATTTTTCCTCTGATCCACTTAATTTTTCCTCTGATGCACATATCTTTTATTTTGGAATTTTTAACAGTTATATGTGTACAACAAGCGTAAAATACGAGGAGATGATGGTAGCGCATTTCAGTAATCCCCTGTATTGCTGCCGTCACTCGCCTGGAGTGTGACGTTACGGCAGCACATATGGCTAAATCTGGCGTGGTACATAAGCACCATGTTTAGCCATAACGTCAAACTCCAGCCGACTTACGGCAGCTAGTACAGGGAGTGCTGAAATGCGCTACCGTCGTCCCCTCGTATTTGTTCGCTAAAATTAGAAGTCCTCGTGCTGCATGTTATTTGCGAACAGAAATGCCTTTGTGTAAATTTACGGGCAGTTATCCGCACCAGGAATGAGTTATAAATTCAAAAACAATTTTGAAAATCTGGTAACAACAGTCTTTGAGCTTTGGGATGGGAAAAACATCTAGTCAGTACTAATGCTGTTTTTTTAAACGCGCCCAGTGCAACCGAAAGTCTAAAATTCAGATTCAGTTGGTTCAGATAATATTCAGATGGTGTACAATGCAAGTTGCCAGCCTTCCGGGCAAATTTCCGGGCGCATAGCAAACTGACTACGCACCAGGGATTTTTGTGGCGCAGAGAATGACCTTAATTTAAACCTTGATTATAAACTATTAAACTTGAACCTTGATTATAAACAATTAAACTTGGAGAAAAATACGAGGAGGATGCAAGTAGAGTGATGCATCCACCTTTATGTAAAGGTCATCAATCTTTCTTTAAAGGTCATCAACCTGTCTGTGAAGGTAATCGCCTTTATATATCCGTCATGGAGACAGCCAGCTGACTAGCTTAACGGCGACGTGACTGCTATGCTCCTCGTCGACCTCTAAAGTTTAATTCAATATGCGTACAGAGGGTGATTTCGCAATATGCTTCCACTTTCTTTATGAATTTATTGCCATCCTCTCCGTGCATATTTTATTTTTAAAGCCGTTAAGTTGGAAAGCCCTTTCTTTTAGCAATCATAACAAATTAATTGTAAGAAATAGAAAACAATTCAGACTACGGTGGGTCCGGGTGGGATTTTGCAAACCGACAAGGGTCTGTCTGTGCGCAACACTGTAACAATTCGCAGAACGTTTTCCAATGCTTTCCATTAAAAATTTGCTAAAAAATAGTCATCAATTTACAATCTATGGGTGCCAGGTTTAGTAAACTTTTACATCATGTGGCCTTCAGAAAACATCTGGCTTCGTGAGAGTCTAGGCACTGGTACGTTGTGTTAGCTTTGTGAACTGGGAGATAGCCATTTTGACTGTTCCCCTTGCGTTCCTCCCCGGGCTGCAAATCCAGGTTGCTTTTTCTGAGAAGTTTTTTAAGCGAATTTTCAGTATAGGCATCTACGGTGGTTTTAACACTGGGAGGGACCACATGCACTGCATTATTGTCCCGGTAAATAATTTCGGAAAAAAAAACATCATTCGTTTTCGTTTTTTACCAAATTTTGATTTTTTGTTATTACGATACTTAAAAGTGGCAGCACGGAATTTTGTATCTCCCGTCCGAATAAAGAAGCTGCATCTGCGCCTCACCGATTGCGAAGGTCTATGTCAAATTTCAGAAAATAAGGAAAGTGGCAAAAAGATTTCCTCGTCAAAAATTTGTTTCAGTTTAGAAAACTGGGCGTTCCGCTTTAAAATCACTTTTGAGTGCCATTTACTTCGCTTTTAGAATTTCAACTAACAATGAATTATCAAGCACGTATTGAAGTATTTTTAAGCGACAAGAAGTGAAGGAAGGAACAAGGGGGAGAATTACTGCAACTTTGTGTCCATGCTGGAAGCATATTGCGAAACCACCCTCTGTAAATTAAGAACCTGTCAGGAGATGGAAAACGAGGGGTACGAGAGATGTGAGAAATGTGATCGGCGTATCTACACGATTGCATCCTCCACCTTTCTTCCGAGGCAGTGACGGCTTGTACTGATCTCATATTGGGCCTGAATGCACTCATTGGCGTCATTATTTGATACATCGGCGCCGACAGGTTGGTTCAACAGGAAGGTGGACTAGCCGTTAATGTCTGCCAGACTGGCAGAAAGGTAGATGCAATTTCACTGAACGTCCACCTTTCACCAATTTACCTTCTTGCCAGTTTCAAACGCACATTTGAAGACAGAAAATTGGAAAACCCGGGCAGAGATTCTGCAGTTTAGCGATTCGTTTTTAGACCTATCCAACGCATGCGTTTCGGCCCTTTTGCGGGTCAGCTGATATCAATAACAAACACGGATAGCAGTGTAAGAAGAGATGGCGACATCTCTTCTAGTGTGCACGAATTTTTATTATTAGGTTGTTTTATCCTCGTAAAAAATTCATGGACTGCCGAAAACGTGGATGAGGTTCAACAAAAATGCATGAGCACATTGCAAAAATGTGAATGACTTTTGCCAGAAACGTGTATGACCTTCAGGAAAAGGTTGATGATCTAAAGAGAAAAGTTGCTAGCGTTTGGCAGAAAGTTGATGACGTTTAGAGAAAGGTTTATGACCTGTGGCAAAACGATTGATGACCCTCATTGATCATCAACCATCAACCCGCCACCATCCAGCCGGTTACACGTGCACAATTCGTTTTTTGCACCCGGGGTTAAAATAGTATGTGCGACTATTCTCTATAGATCGGCGAAAGTAGTATCTTAAAAGATCCCTTATACGGGTGCAATGGGATTAGCCGATAACGATAAGCGTAGGAAAAAGTTTGTTGGCGCTTACCCAGCACGAAAACTTACGCGTTTGGGTACCTTTGCAAAATCTAGTCTTCATCAAAAGCCTTATATGTCCAGGTTTTACAACAGCTCTTAATCAGCCGATTATAAAAGAACGCAGATCTGAACTAACGGCTTGGGCGGTTGACGCAGCTGGTCACGCCTACCTCTACGACGATCAAGATCTACAAAACGATCCGGTCATCCACCACCGTGGCTACCTTCCGGAGAGCCGATTCTGGCCTAACCAAGGCAGAAATATCCCTTACATAATTAGCGAAGCTTTCGGTAGGCACACCAGTTGCTGTAGATGAGCGGCGGAGCCTCACAGATTGCTGATAATATTGTACAAAAATTACCTTCCTAGTTATGTCTATTTCCAAGATTAACGCCATTTTACATTTGAAGATTACTCCGACAAAGCAGAAATCGAGGATGCGCTACAGTCCATTGCATCTTACACTTCGCAGTGTATAACGTTCGCAACGCGTGATAAGGAAACAGACTGGATTGAGTTCCTGCCAGGACAAAGGTAACTGATTAATCCTTGTTTATTAATTCAACTGCTTCCCGCGGCGTAGTAATATCCTGAAGGTATGCAGAAATTGATAGAATTACAAGATCATGCGATCCAATCAGCAGTGTAAATACGTGAACGAGCGCAAGCTTGTCCGATAATTTTCGACGAATCAGTAGGAGTACAGAGGAACAGACAAATTGACGTGTTACGCCAAGCTCCATACTACGGCGCGTCATGCCACACTGTTTCTACACGTAAGATTCATTTGGCTGGCTCGTGGCTTGGTGACTGGAACAAGCCAGATAATTTATTGAGAATAATAGTAACTGTCTGGCGGAAGGTGGCTAGAAAATGATCGATGAAATAAGGCACAATTTAACTGCGGAATGTATTTAGCCAAAAAAACGATGGCCACTTCACCGGTTTATCGGGAAAATAAGCGTGGTCGAAATATAGCCATCGTTTTTAAGCGCTAAGTTTGCGCTAGCTGTACCTTAACGACAGAAATTACCGGACAAGCTTGTACATCAACAGAAAACGTCATGGAGAAACACGTACAAAACCAGTGAAACTCAAAGAGTTGGCGAAAATTGATGAAACGTACAGTCTTACCTTTACTGGAAAAGATGTGGCAGATGTACATATTGTTTTTGATAATTTGATTTAATTTACTGTATGTTGAATTGCTGTACGTATTCTTAAGTTGATTTGAATCAGAGCAGATAGTCCATTTCCATTCCCGACGGAAGTGACAACCTAGCACGAAAACCTAGCCGGAGAAAGTTTAGATTGCACTTACAACATAATGCTGAAAGACTGGCCAAAACTCTGAGAATTCCATCTAGCGCTCATCAAAAACTAAACAAAAAGCAACAGTGTGCAATGCTCCGCAAGCGGTTATCTGTGCAAAAGTGTGCAAACGTACAAATGTTATGTCAAAAGTAAGAAAGAACTTTTGGAAGAAAGAACTTTTATGTGGTCAAAACTAAGAAAGAAGTTGTAGAAGAAAGAAGTTTTCGTAGGTCAATAGTAAGAAAGAAATTTCTCCAGTCAGAAGTAAGAAAGAAATTTTTGTTATTGTTGCTGCAATGTATCGCCTTCTTTCTACATTGAAAACACATTTTACTACCGCGCACAGTACTTTGTATGCACAGTTCACAATTTGTGTGACGATTTGCTCTCCACAAAACTTTTATTCTAACCAGAACCAAAACACACCAAAACAGCTAAAAGGGTTTTTTAGCTGACAAAACCCATTTGCCCACAAACTGCTTAAAACCAGGCTTAAGTGAATTAAAAAAGGGTAAAAAGTGAAAATAATTGCGTCCGCTGAACTTGTCTATGCATGAATAAAAAAAGTACAAAATGAAGTAGCGACACATCAAGAAATGAACTACGGAAAAACAACCGTGGCACGCACAATCGAAACGTAAAAAAGATGCGGTTGTAAAAAGCGCAATTATAAAAATAAAAAGCTACTCGTACTACTCGTACTTTATTGGTAAATTAATTACAATTTACAGCAGTAATATTCACAAGAAACCTGATATTTTGATTTCGGCTTGTTATTATTGCCCCTGAATGGCAAATTTCCCGCCGTTCAGTATGGAGGGTGGCTGCGGGACCTGAGTCTGGTAGACTGGTGTTCTCCAGAGGCTGTGTGGTGGCAGCTGTCCCGCAGACATCCAGCGACCGCCAACGGAGACCCAGTAAGTTTCTCCTCCTGCTGTTTGTTTTTCTTTGATTTTTGGACACGGACTGCCGCCTTGTTTTTCGTTTTATTCTCATGGCGACAAACGGCCAGGCTCAGCTACGAAAAAAGAAGGATGGCTCTTTGGACATGCGCTTCAAAGCCTCCAAGGACCACGTGGCCAGTCAAGATGGGCAGTCCGCCTCTAAGCAGCCTTCACCTGGTGCTGATCTCCAGGAATTGCTAACCGGACCGCGCGTGAAGATATCTGCCAGGATCCCCAAAGCTGTCAAACACCTTTGTGCGTTGGAATTTCTAAAGAGAGTCCGTCGCTGTGTGCAGCAGAATGACGTGGCAACCTGGAGCGCAGTGCTGAATTTTTCTAGGTTCGCACTGGCACTACCCGAGTCAAAAGCCCTTCGAAAAGATTCTTTGAGCACTATCATCAAAAAGAATCTGCATGCGATGGAGGAGAGCATTAAAGACACCGAACGCGCCAACAGTCGACCAACTCATAAAGCGCCACGAGGAAACAAGGGAAAGAGAATGGATGATACAGAGCAACTTCGTAAACGAGTGGCGCATATGTTTCAAAACGGGCGGACCAAGGACATTGTGAAATTCCTTTCCTCTGAAGATACAGTAGCGGGGATGAACGCTGAAACCTTAGCTGCACTAAGGGATAAACATCCTCAGCGGCCGACCAACGAAAATTTTCCTACTCTCGCTGCAGTGCCACCAGTAATACCGCGTGTCTCTCCTGCGGAGTTATTGGACGCCGTTTTCAGTATGCCCGCCGGTTCTGCTGAAGGTTTTACGGGAATGAAGCCCCAACACTTGAAAGACATGCTGAACCGTAGGGATGATGTAGAAAGCGAGCTATGTTTGGCAATGACGGGCCTAATGGACATTGTACTCAACGGTAAAGTGCCAACCGAAGTGCGACCATTTCTGTTTGGAGCCAATTTGATCGCTCTAAAAAAGCCCACAGGAGGAACTCGTCCCATCGCAGTTGGCGAAGTGTTACGCAGAGTAGCTTCGAAAATCGTCAGTGCGAGGTGTCAGGAACAACTTGGTGCACTATTCCGCCCCATCCAACTGGGATATGGCACAAAAGGGGGTGCGGAGGCAATCGTGCACGCAGCGCGAAGTTACTTGGAAACGGATCACGGAGGAACACCCGTAATGGTGAAATTGGACTTAAAAAATGCCTTCAACATGATCAGTAGAAGCGTAGTGTTGGAAGAAGTGCAGGCGTTCATTCCGGCGTACCATCCTTATTTCGATCAGGCATACGCACCCGTGTCTCATCTTGCCTGTCAAGATACCGTCATCGCTTCGGAAAGCGGCGTACAGCAGGGCGATCCAGGAGGACCGTTAGCATACTGCCTGGTAACATTTCCATTGCTACGAAAGTTAAAGAGCCAATTTAAAGCCGGCTTTTTGGATGACGTAACTTTAGCGGGACTGATTGAAGAAGTAATGGCAGATATTCGAACAATAGAAGAAGAGGGGAAAAAGATTGGCCTCGTGTTAAATTACAGCAAATGTGAAGCCTTTTTCTTTGGCGGAACTGAAGAAGAGCGAGCGGCCGCCAAGCACCGTTTGGTTTGGGAACGGCCGGATTTTGAAATTTTAGAAAGCAAAAGCCTGACGCTACTGGGAGCACCTGTTAACTTAGTCGCAGTGCCAACCTTCTTGAGAGGCAAAATTCAACAGATCCAGCAATTGGTCGAAAAGCTGAAACTGTTGCCGTCCCAACAAGCACTGTACCTGCTCCGAAATTGTCTCAGCGTGCCAAAATTAATGCATACGTTGCGCAGCAGCCAGTGCTACGAACACCCCGAGGCCCTGCGGGAATTTGATAACTTATTGTGAAGCGCGGTCACTGCAATTGTTAATGCCCATATCGACGACAAGAGCTGGATACAAATGACTCTTCCGGTCGGTTGGGGAGGTCTGGGAATACGGCGGGCAGAGGAGCTAGCTTTGTCGGCGTTTATCGCTTCGGCGTCCTCGGTTTTGCCAGTGTGCCTGGAAATGCTTCCCGTCGACCGGTTATTTGGTCTAGATCAGGCTATGGAGAAGTGGGTTAAGATGTATAAGTGCGAAATGCCCCCGGAAAATTTAAGAAAGCTTCAGAAAAGCTGGGATTGGCCGGTCGTGGAACGTAAATACTCCCAGATACGCCTACAAGCGAAGGCCAGCGGTAAGCCGCAAGTAATGGCAGCACTATTAGCGGCATCTGAGAAGGAGTCAGCGGCATGGTTGCACGCGTTACCGGCAGCGTGCTTGGGAACGGTGGTAAACGACGAACAAGTTAGAGTGGCCGTAGGATTACGATTTGGCTTGCAAGTGGTGGCACCGCATGAATGCGCAGGATGTGGCTTCCAAGTAACCCCTGACGGTCACCACGGATTGTCCTGCCTGTACAGCAAAGGTAGATGGAGCCAACATACAGAATTGAACAGTATACTGGAGCGGGCATGTATAGCAGCGGGGTTTCCATGTGAGCTGGAACCCAAAGGTGTATTCAGGACAACGGAAAACGCCCGGATGGAATGACACTGGTGCCAGTGCGAGAGGGAAAGCAGCTGGTATGGGACGCCACCTTTGCAGACACGTTAGCACAATCTTACCTGATACGGTCAGCAAAGGCGGCGGGCGCAGCGGCACATCAAGCGGAAATCCGTAAACGACACAATTATCGGGGTCTGGGCGACCAGTATTGGTTTTATCCTTTTGCCGTGGAACCCCTCGGAGTGCTTGGCGAAGCAGCTAGAGAAGTGGTCAGCTTTTTCGGGCGGAAAATCAAGGACAGATCTGGAGAAAGCAGATCCACGGCATTCTTAAAGCAGCGTATTAGTCTGGCTATTATTAAAGGCAATGCGGCTGCGGTTTTAGGAACTTTATCGGGCAAGAATAAACTTGTTGATAGTACTTCGCTTACTGCCTTATATGGGCTCCCCTTATATTACTCTCCCTTATCTGGGCTCCCGGGCAATATGAGCAACCCTCTAAATCGGCGGCTACGTTATTACTCACAGTTTTGCAGCTGTTATCTAAGTGTTATGACTGAATGAAAATTTAGATTTATGTAAAATACTTATTTCGCCATTACTTTTGTAGCATTGAGTGTATTTTAATTTAATTAAGATATATATAGATAATAAGATATAATTAAAATATATATAGATAATATAAGTATATAAATATAATTCGGATGTGAAATTTCGGAATTCTTTGGTGTGCTCACTTGTAAATCCGGTTGAAAGAAGTAGAAAAGGGTTCTGCTATAAATTCGATAAATAATTTGACGGGTATTGCTCACTAGCCGGGAGCCCAGATAAGGGAGAGTAGTGTAAGGGGAGCCCATATAAGGCAGGAAGCGAAGTACTGATTTTGGGTGTTTTTTTAATTCTTGAGTGGGTAATGCTGGCCGTAGGGATTTGACTCATGACTGTTATGTCGCGACGTAAAACTAATAAATCAGTCTATACTGAAAATAAAAACAAAATCAGTGGCATATTAGAGCAAATCTCTTACGCCGGATATGCGTCTTCGTCGCTGCTTGCATCTTCAGTTTCATAACCTTGCTCCATGTTAGCCATTGCTGAGCGAATGCTACTTAATGCAAAGCTATCGCTTGGCGATTTCCAAGATGATTTCCAAACACGGGTTAAAACAGGCAGCACAGGATTTCGGCAGATTTGATTGTCAAATTCTGGGCTTAATTTGTGCAATTTATATTTTGAGAAAAACATGTTCACCCATATTTATATTAAAGAAGCAGCGGCAATGCGCTGCACACAAGAAACGGCTTAGCATCTGCAGACTTTGTGAATTGCATTGCGCACACACACGGGTGCATTGCATGTTTGCATAACGACTGTGCTATCTACGCCGGGAGAAGGCAGACCTGTGCCGCGTGCCCGTCAGCTGTACTGGTCTAGACTGGGAAAATTTTTTTGTTTTGAGGATGATCATAAGGAATCAGACCAGATCACACCTGAGTGTCACCGCAGGAATGCTTTATCCAGCATGTTATTTGCCGCTTTTGATATCGCCTTGCTTCCCGCTCTTCGGTGTACAGTGTATGCCACTATATATACTTCTACTATAACGTGCACTAGCGGTTGTATTCAGTTCATCGTTCCAGTGAGCCAGCCAGCAATACATGTACTGTACACGTCTATAAATTTAATTTTTGTTGTACATAATAAATTGGCATCGACAAAATTTCTTTCTTAATTTTGACTGGAGAAATTTCTTTCTTACTATTGACCTAAGAAAACTTCTTTCTTCCAAAAGTTCTTTTTTACTTTTGACATTGGCCCTCAAAAGGCCAAATTTTCCAAGTCTAGACCAGTACAGCTGACGGGCACGCGGGCACAAGTCTGCCCTCTCCCGGCGTAGATAGCACAATCGTTACGCAAAGATGCAATACACCTGCATGTGTGCGCAATGCAATTCATAAAGTCTGCAGATGCAAAGCCATTTAGTCACACAAATTAATAAATTGTGAACTGTGCATACTGTGCGCGGTAGTAAAATGTGTTTTTAATGTACAAAGAATGCAATACATTCCAGCCCCATAATAAAAATTTCTTTCTTACTTTTAACTGGAGAAATTTCTTTCTTACTATTGACCTAAGAAAACTTCTTTCTTCCAAAAGTTCTTTCTTACTTTTGACATGACTTGTGTACGGAATGTGATAAGCAATGCAAAATAGGGTTCAGAATTGCGAAAACGAAATTTCCCGTAAATGTATGAGTATTTTGTGCGACAAAACATACCAGTTCTCATGAGAAACGTAAAAAAACGTCGTTTACCGAATCCGCCGAAACGCAGGCTGTCGGTCAGAAGGTATAGTATTTTGGGTAAGCAGTATACCAGTTAGTGAAGTAGAAAACAGAAAACAATGAACGATACTACGAGACCAACCGCTAAATTAGTTTTCGACCTTCTTCGACAGTGTAAAAAAAAATGTACTTCCGCTTTACAACCTCAGTTGATATCATAGCACGCAAGACGCCAGTGATAGCCAGTAAAACACTTTTTAACTGGACAAAAGTATATTAAAAAAATATTCATAGTACCAAATCGCACGTGTCGTAATCATAAACCTGAATGTGGTGGCTGTGCGAGATGAGCTCTTTCAAGGTGTTCGTTCCAGAGGGATAAAGGGAGAAAATCTTTAGTTCATAAATTACTCGCACGGTCGCTCGGTTGGCCACCTGTGGTAAGTAAATGGGCGATGGGCGTTCAAAGTGGCCACCTTTTATTACAAATTCCACAAACCGATTTCCTTCCTGTTTTCTTCTTTACCCAGTTCAGCATAACGTACTCTATACATAGTATTTGGAATTTTTGAAATATCTTCAACCGTTTTCATGCAATTGCGACGTTAAAAAAACAGTGACGAAACGATTAAGCCACGCCACGCGAGCCACTGCACTACACAATGATTACTGCAGTCACCGCCTGACAGGTGCGGCTGCGCTGTCTCTGTGTAAATAACACATGTGCACAGTGAAAGTGAATATGCCTAACGAACAATTTTCAACAAATAAATAAGGGTGACATGACGCTATAGCCATCCCAAACACCCCAGTTTTTTATAGCCAAACCTTTTCCGCACCCCGTTAATTAGAGGCACCCTTTTTTAATTATTTAATTAATTTTTTAGGCTCCCTGTTTTTTATAGGCACCCCTTAAGTAAGTGCAAAACTTGTACGAGTTCTTTACACGTTAAATACGGTTTATTGCCATGGTCGCTCGATTTATAATATGGAAATTAAGCATCTTGATACGTTCACTGCATGGCTATATAAAAAGGGTGGCTATAAAAAACAGGGTGCGAAAATGGGTGGCTATAAAAAGCGGGGTGAAAAAGGGTGGCTACAGCGATTTCCAATAATTAAAGTAATCAAATTAAAAATACGTGAATGCGGTGAATCTGCATTATTCTGCGCAGCCGCACAAACGTGGCGATTACTGCAATAAACATGGCATAGTGCAGTGGCTCGCGTGGCGTGGTTTAAGTGTTTCGTCACTGTTTTTTTAACGACGCATTTGCAAGAAAACGGTTCAAGATATTTCAGAAATTCCAAATATTATGTATAGAGTACGTTATGCTGAATTGGGTAAAGAAGAAGACCGGAAGGAAATCGGTTTGTGGAATTTGTAATAAAAGGTGGCCACTTTGAACGACCATCGCCCATTCACTTACTATAGGTGGCCAACCGAACGACCGTACGGGTAGGCGATGATGCATGAAGACAACTAGCTGCGCTTTATAGATGCGAATCAAAAGTTGGAAAGCAAGGTGGGCAGCAGAATATTCAGTTGTCGCCGGCGTGCATTTTTCGAGGCGGCATTCAGCATTTAACCCTACATGCCCTGGGGTTTTTTCACGAACATCACCGGCCGGATCGTAATGCGTATTTGCAAATATATTACAATCGAACAAACCTGCTGCCAGCAGATGTCATCCTTCGTAAATTGCCGCGGATGCCCACGTACGGCGTGGAGTACGACCTGGAGTCCATTCTGCATTACGGTGCCTTTGATTTGACGGATCGCCAGCAAGCTGATCTGCCGGCATTCCTTCCTAAAACCGGTTCCCAGGGCAAACGCGTAAAGATGGGTCAGCGACGCACTTTAAGCGCTAAAGATATCGTTAAGCTCTATACGGCTTACAACTGCACGGCTAACAGCGATTCGCTGCTGGAACCAGTTCCCAATTTTATACGGAGTCCTATGTCTGCGCACGTGTGTGAGACACTGGCTTACGCAAAATGCGGAGAACCATTAACCGTCGACTGCAGCACATCCAAAACCATAAGGCTTTTGTGCAACGCTAGCACAAGCGCACGGGATTGGCAGGACACCGCAGCGACCGTAGCCAGGCTTCCCTTGCATGCGGTCTCATTATATTTGTTTGACAATATGGCGTTGTATGATGCACCGGACGCTTTCCGTCTCATTCGCCGACAAATTCTTCTTATGCATTTTATTTTCTGCAAAGACTGCTATTCCACATCCGTGTTCTCACTGTTGGGTTTCGTTAACCTGGCGAAATTAGAGCTAGAGCTGTGCTACGGGCTGATTATCAAGAAGGCTGATTTTCACGGACTGAACCGACTGCAAATTTTAATCTTTAACACCAGCACGATCAGCAGTCTTGAACTGGGCACCTTTACCAATTTACCAGCTTTGGAAGTACTAAGTCTGGAGAGCAACATCTTCGACAGAAGCCCACGCATGTTCTTCAATAACGATAGTCGCGTGGCGTTTGGACTGCGGATGGACTATCTGCACCAGCTGCACTGCAGCTGCAGGTTTGCGCAGTTTCGTCAATGGCGGAACAATAACCGGGTCCTGCGACAAGAAGTTCATAGAGGGGGGCTACACTATCTCGATGGTATCATGGTCAATGACGAATATACCAGGAAGGATTTGTACTATCCTGTGGACTGCAGCGCCGAGTCGTTTCCAATAACGGAGGCGGCGGTTAACATTTATCAACTGGAATATTCTATCAACGAGCCGCAATGTAAGATAACAGATTTGCTCTTTTCCATTGTTCTAGCGGCGTTGTCGAAGAGTCATAACGGCAGTTCATGATATTTTGCGCAAGCGCTTCGTAATAAATGTGTTTGTTCCCTTCTTGCTTATACAGGTAATACCGACGCCGATGACGTCACAACTGAGGAGGCGTGCATTATCCAGATAGAAGGCATTGGGTCTATCGAAAAGTTAGTCAAATGCGACGGTATGTCAAAAAATGTTAAACCATTAATTTGGCTACACCATTAATTATTGTTGCCAATTGAATGATGTCTTCCTGGTACAAGTGGTGTGCATGCCCGCTGACATTATTTTTCTTTCAGCAGGAAATTGTAGCTATCACCTACCGACAAATATAAGTGAATTTGCACCCCATATCAAACATGCCATACAAGGTACGATTGTTTTTCAATCCTAAACAAGTTAATTACGTTTGGATTAAGCGGTGACTATGATACTGAATAGCGGCAGCAGCCAGCAACATGCACAACGCGACACCAATTCACCATGGTTAGTACGCTCTCTCTCATTGTTCAGTGGTTTTCGATGTAACACCGTCAACTTTTGTTAGCTATGTCACCTTACGCGGCGGATTATAATCTCTTTCCAGATCGTCTGTCCACACCACCTTTGCCACGAAATGGTAATTTGTTCAACATGGTCGTTTCTTTATTTTTTTTAATGAAGCCCAAGGTTACTCTTTATTCGTCAAGCCTTCGAGGTGGTACTATACAGCAATCTTCACTGGTAACAGTGTTAAGAGAGATTCCACAAGTTTAGGAAAAAATAAAAGAGATATCTAAATTACGGGAGAGTGAATCGGGCCGGGGCACTAGTACGTTATGTGTCTTGGGTATCTTGTGGTTGTGCTGGAAGAGTTTATACATTTCCGTACTTCTCCACAGACAATGATCAAACGAGATTATCCCCGCCTACTAATCCACCACACTGGCTGTATGGCTGCATTGCGGCACTGGCTGGTGTCGGTATCTTATTCGGGATGGTCTACGCCGCGCGTCGGCGTATTTTCAGCTGCTGGCAACGACATGGGAGAGTCCGTCCTCTGGAGCACGACCATCGCGCGGTGTCGCTGTTTGGCAATGAGCAGAGTCCGTCTCATTCATTGCAATCCATTGCGTTAATTAGTCATAACCACCGCGACGCACAGGAGGGATTGGAATCGGCATCGAACATGTCGGAGTCGACTGTAATGTTGGCTGTCGAAATGAGCAGCGACGATACGCCAGAAGACTGCCGTTCGTTTTAGTCGCGTAAAAGACATCCTGATTTGATAGATGGTACCCTCATGAGCATGTAACTTGTAGCATGATTGAATGGACAGCCGGCTTCATGCATGCATTTTACGTTTTTCGAGTTTCGGCATAATTTGCTGGGATGTTCATACAAGCTTGTGCAGAAAATGGAAGTTTGTAATGGTCGGTATGGTCGGGCACTGCACATTCCAGCATGGCGGTAGATGTGGTCCAATAAATTTCTGCCCAACCAGTTTTACTAATCGTGGTTGCCGTCGTGAATACATTCCGGGGCAGGAGAAGAAAATTATTGTTATTGGTCTTAAATTGAGGCTGCTTTTGTGGTATCCACTTATCTATCAATTACTAAATCATAAAGAAGATGTTTCTTTATTTTCCAGTTTTGCTGGGTAGTCAGTGCAATACCTTTGTTTTTAAGTCCTTATGCACTGTACACTCACAGCGTTTGCTTTGGTTGGTTATGTTTTGCCGAACTATTATAGAATTGAGCGTTTTTATGGTTAGGACCATAAAAACGCCCAATGGTGTTGTTTGACAGTTGACACCCATGTCGCGGTGCCGGTGGCATCGCCTGGTTCCAAACGGTCAATCTCGCTGTTATCCTGTCGTTAGTCAAGGTATGCCAACGAAAACTGTATTTCTAACAAATAAGGTAGTTCTGGGCTTTACTAAAACTTAAATTAATATGTATAATATAACCGAAAGTGGTTTGTATTGCTTTCAGCGCATCAAATCAGCGGGAAAGGTACCTGCTTCTCCGCATCCGTTTCAATATTATACTGTTTTATTTCTACATTGACTCGGTAAATAAAGGTCGTGTATGTCGCCTCAACTCTCCCTTTCATTGTGCTCATTATTCTCCTCGGGATAGGTAAGTGAAAAATGCATAATTTAATGACTAGGCTGGATAGCTAAATACTGTATTAGTACTTACTACAGTAGTTACTACAGAACTTTAGGCTGCAGGAAACCATGTGTGCTGCTAGAAAGCTTGACAAAACGTATTACGCGCTAAAGTGTTTGTGCTGAACTCTGTAGATAAAACGCGTCAACCGTTGGCATTTAAAATATAGTATTCTTTATTAACCTGATCTTACAGGAGCTGCACAAGAAAACGCAGCGGAGGGGATAATTTACTTCATCACACCCAGTTCAGCAGACTGCTGAAAATCAATGTAACTCTTTATTGCCACTGACTACGGTTTTTATATGGATACTTTTTATACGGATATGTTTTTATATGAAGTATCCATCTTACATTTTTAGACATGGCGAGATGCTGCTGAGCAAATATTTTACTCCCTGTCCGTTGGTTTTGGATCGTTAGTAACGCTAGGTACTTTTGCAGGCGAAAGGTTTGTGCGGGTACTCATGGTCTGTTACTCAAAATAGCGTTTCAGGATCGTACAACCAAAGGAACAACAATTGTTACCAGTGAGTGTGCCTTATTACATTTCAAAAATAGTTATATAAACATTTGGTAGCGCCGATATATGCGATTAACAAACTAACATCAAAAATGGTGTTTATCAACACGAACGCTCTGGTTACTCTGGTAGTTTCCGTTGCGGACACATTAACCAGTGTCACGGCCGGTCTAAGTCTTTTCGCCATCTTGGGTTATCTGGCGGCGGCAACAGGCTCTCCTATCGAATTGGTGTGTCTCGGGCTTCATCTTCAACTGAAAACTCATATTTTAATGCTTAGGATCCCGCAAGCAAGATTTGATCAGAACTGATTATCTGGGGCATCCCAGGACTGTACGGCTAACGATTTAAGGAGGTCATCCTGCAGTTTAACAGTGCCCTCAGTCATATTGCAAAGGTCATGGAACCCTGGCGGAATTAGGGTGCAGTCTAGTATTATTTTGAAGAGCATTAAATAGCAAACAATATAAAGTTAACGTTTTCGGATTGCGGCATCAACAGAATTTATAAGTAGATTTTGAACGAGACGAAGGCAACCAAAGCAGAAGGGTCGAACCGTTTTTATAAGCAGGTCTGCTCTTGTTTTGCTCTCGCCGTAATCTGAAAAACGCTTTCAGAGTGGAAGTCATAAATCAAGAAGATGTTTGATATATACTGTGATCATGTGAAAATGAAACATTAGTTAGTTTGTCGACCGGAGACCTGTGGCAATTTTTGGAAGAAACTGCCCGCGTGTGGTGGAGCAGGGCTGTATATTGTCGCACGTACGAGTAAGTTTAATAAACCGTAATAAACAATGTTGCACGTTTATTTACATGGTCAAAAGCAGCTACGGGGCTGGCTTTTTTAACCATTATATCCTTCCGCAATTTTAATTTAATTTTTGATTAAAATACATAATAATTATGACTAAAAATGCAAAAATTACAGCTTTGCTTTAACAGAGCGAGGAAGATTGGGAGGCTTGCAGGACGACGCAGCAGCAGACTTATATGACTACTGAACTCTACACTCTATAGCAGGGGTATTGTGACAAAATCACAGCACTTTATGGTCAGTGAGGCTTTTTATCTCGTGATTTTAATAAGACTGCGTCAACTGACAAGGAAAAAGAGACAGACTAGCGAAACCTGGGTGGTTAGTGTGGAAAGTATTGGCTGTTGATAAGATAGTGTCATTCAAAACTAAAATGTTAAACCGGAATTTTTTATTGCAACTTGTCATGTAGCCAAAAAGTTTAACAAAAAATAACCATAAAAATCAAATAAAATAAATCAAATCAAATAAATCAAATAATCAATCAAATCACCTGCATTTTTTGGAAACGTCACATGTGCGCAACGCCGCAAACTGCATAGCTCGTCCAGCGCGAGCAGCGTATCCACAAGTTGGACCACAACTGCTTTAAAAGAAGAGGTATTCCTCTAAACAAAACAGCTGAAAATATTCAAAACGCCCGTACGTGAAAGAAATGCCACGAGATAACATGTTTTGCAACCTGGGACACGAAAAACGTCCGCACGATTTTAATTGGCAGCGCTGCAAACGAGCGTAGGTTAATTTTATCAAAAAATTTTTGATTTCGGGGGCTAACATAATTATCTATCGAACGAGCCTAAGTAGTTAACGGTACGGCAGCCGGTTCGCGAGAAACAAACCAAAACAGTAGACCGACGTTTTGTTCAGCCACCCGGTAGTGTACCTACTGGTACACCCTATGACGATGGCCTGACCACTCCAGCCACTCGTACCCCAATAAAAAAGTAGGAACATATAGAGAGAACATTCATGCAGGGTTAAAGATCAAACTGAAAACAGACACCCAGTCTCACCAGGTGTTTCCCGTCTAACACCAGCACCACTTGGCTCTGTTCCCGTTCTGCTGCCCATCGGAAAACAGTCTGAGTCATCTTGCACTCGCGATTTTGGGATTTCCTGGATGTAAAAGCACAGTAAGAAACAAATTTAATTTGAAGCGGTGGCTACACCTTGACGTTTTCGCAACTTCATTAACTACTTTACAAAGGCTTAATCGTTTACCTAATTTGTATAAAAAAATAGTAGTAAAGATCGTTTGCAGTTACCTACCTTAGGGCAGGCGAACGATCGAGAGGAAATCAGCCGCAGGGCCACTTGTATCATAACACAGTAACACTAGACATCTTTCTCGTCAGGTGACTTTGCGCTCCATGGCGGCCTTCATCAGTCTGTCGCGTCAGTACGGTAGGTTGTTATTCTGGATATAATATTAATTTTCATACGAGTATTAATGAGTGTCGACTTTACCCTAATGATCCATTCGCCTTCGCAGTGCTGACAAAGTAAAGCCAACAGCACAACAGCAAGAACCGTTAGCAAAATAATTCCGAAAGCTATTCCTGCCGCGACCCCTTCCGAAAAGCCTGCAGAAGCAATGCCATCAAAAACTTCCAGCCTAGAAAAAAGACATAATGCTGAATCTTGCGTTGTTTACTGGGTTCTTCAAAGGCAGTGGAAATAACTGTTGTGTCGTTCGGGGCTGTAAAGTCACAAAAACGTTTTTTTAGCAAGATGCATGATGTTGTGCTCTAAGGATCTAAATATGTACACTGCATGGTTTCCGGATAAAGGATGTAGTCTTTGGTCTGGTGGTGAATATTGACGATAAGCTTGTAGTCCAGATCGAAGTAGCCATTTGACCGGGCGCAATTTAACAGGGAGTTGGCGGCCAGGGCGGCTGCGTAAGTTAGTCTTCTATATCCGTCCCCTATACGAGTAGTATACGTATGTCAACCAGCTGCTGTTTATTATTAAAAACTGAGCAGACGGTTATGGAAATTATCAAGGCCACCAACTGCGCAGCCCCACGTTGCTCGCATTTTACCCCAGTCTCACGCTTCGCACCAAAAATAAGAAACTGTTAACAAACTCCTACCTGATACAGGAATATTCTCGATGAAGGCAGTTACAAGAGCGTGTTCATCGTAATCACGATGGTACTGCGCTCGGCGATCCCAGCCGCGTCCTTCAAAAACACTACCGTCCATGCCAATAAGGAAGCTAAGAAAAAAATAACTTTTTGTGTCCGCCTAATCATCCTTGATAATGGGCGTAATTATTACTTGTAGAAGATTTCCGGTACAAAATTTGCTGCAGTCTGTGCCGTCCACGATGTGACATCGGTATGGAATTCACGGATGGCAAGCACCACGTCCCGACACGTTTCCCAACCCGTACAGGCTTCGCCCTGGGTGTGGGTGAACACCATATACGGCACGGGAGGGAGGAGATACGAGATGCTAGCGTTTAGCTCGGGAGTGCCCCACATGGACCCTGTGGTTATATTAACGCCTGGACAGTCCATGCTTGGTACACTACATTTTGTGCGTGGTGACGTCGCAACTATGAACACCAGTAGAAGTACTGCTGCAACGTTTGTATGGGTCAATCGGGTTATTAGGGCAGGCAAACAGAAATGTTGTAGCAGGTAACGCCGTAGTTGCGCTTCGTAATTGATTTGGCCGTTGGATCGTTTGTTCAGTGAGCGAAGACGAACGACACAGTAATAACTATATGATAACGTAGACGGCTCGATGTGCTTTAACTGCGCAATATCGGCCGATAGCGGCAGGAAATATGCCGGCATGCTGCACCTTTGTGCAAATATTATGTCACTTTTTATCTCTACAAACAATTAACGGATAATGCCGGTGCGGCGATTTGGATGCCGCAGTGCCGCTCTACCGTGATTGTCGCGATTGTTGTAGTTTTGTCAGTCTGAGTGTTTACGGTGCCTTTAACTGCAAGTACGAAGTCATTATTGAGATTACGATATTATTTACGGAAGTACAGATTCCACACGGGAATTTATGTAGCGAACGGTATCTGTGTTGTACTACGATGACGCCTCTGTGTCCGGAAGTAGCCATCATTTCCCGAAAGGCCTGGGGTGCCCGAGATGTCCGCGTGACGGAGATGGATATGCTGCCGCAACCTGCCACCTGCATGGTGTTTACGCATTCGTATGGCGCTCGCTGTTTTGATGCCCGCAACTGCTCCCTGATCACTCAGGCCATGCAGACGTATAATATGGACACCAATAAAAGGCCGGACATTTTTTATAAGTAAAGTTATTGTACCGTTCACTTTGACTTCTAGTGTAGGATCATTACCCATCGAGGAACATACAATGGACTACAAAATTAATTTTGACGCTAACCGATATATGTAGCCAAAGAAGCATCCATTGTAGCCCTCTGTGTATTATTTTACTTCCGATTTACGCTAGATAGCAAACTGACTACCGTACATGGCATGCAAAAACTATAGTTTTAAAGGTGGGATGTAACAAGCCATTTTGCATTCTAGCTTCCTGATTGGTTACGATGGTTCGGTCTTCGAAGGAAGGGGCCGGACTTACAGGCCGACGGTTAACTGGAAGTACAATGCCTACAGTTTGGGAGTCGCTTTCATTGGGAAATATCCTCCATCCGGGGACGACTTCACTAAACTGTCGTATCAAGCCGCGGTATCGGCCAGTGCCTTGCTGCAGTGCGCGCGCTCGCAAGGCTGGTTAGATGCCAATAATCACTCTGTGACGACATTTCGCATTAACCCCATCATGCGCAAGTATATACTGAACCCCAGTCTACTATTACGTAAGCATTCTATGATGTACTCGTATATCGGGCAGCAAAAACTGGTGAAATGTAATTGATGTAATGGGTGGATTTTGCTCGTAGCGCTTCAGGTTCCGGCACAACCGGCAAAAGAACCTCAAGGTAAACGGGAATGGCAGCGAGTAACGTTCTACCAACTGATGGATAAAATCTAAGTTTTGTATGTGATCAGTAATGTTATTTAACCGATTTCGCAGCGTTCCGGGATGGGTTCATCGCGGGATCGATCATGGCGCTTCTAATTGGTCTAATCCTTCTTTGTGTTGTCTACTGCCGCGGCAAACAACAACGAGAAAATTACAAGGTGATTAGACTGGGGGCCGAAAACTGCCCGGCATACTGTATTAAGGTCTTAAGCAGTATTGTTGTTTTGAAATCTTTCGAGCTTAGCTTATGTAGAACCGTTGTCGAATTTACTCGCACTAAAAAATGAGTCTAAAAAGAAGTCGTTTTGCAATAACTTAATCTTCTGACAAGCCCTAATTCCCCATACCTCATCATTCAGATGGAGGGCATCGTCGGGTTTTACAGCAACGCATGGAATCATTTTACTAACGTAACGAAGGATTGCAGTGCCAACAGTCGCTCGAGAAATGATATTCAAAGCACGTAAAAGAATTGTACAACTTTATTTTAAAAACATCCTATAAGCAGTAGTTGACCTAACCCTTGTTACTGTTATAGCATTTCTGCCGCGCTGCCAATTATCGAGAAGAACTTCTGAAGACGGTCCCATCGGAAACTGTGGATTACTTTACGATACCACGACGTTCAATCGATATAAGTAAATTAAAACAGGCACTGCAATAATTCTTGTCGGTTGCTAACAGCAAAATAATCCAGGTAATTTTAGAGGATGAACACTTGGGAAGTGGTCGAGACGGACATGTTTTTGTGGGTGCCCTGCACTCCAAAGAACTGCGGCGCTCCAGTTGGTCTTCCACCGACACATCGGTCGCATTGCCCGTAGCCGTGAAGATGTTGCGGGAATTATCCGCAAACGGGCCAGCGGCAAGCGCGTTTCTTTCCGAGATGGCCGTCCTGATGAAAGTCGGGCGACATACCAATATTGTCAATCTGGAGGGTGTTGTCCTACAAGGTATTTCTCGTCGCCTTTCTTGCAGAGACAAATTGATAATACTGAATTCTCATTAATCGCATAACCACTGCTTAGGCAAACTCATGATGGTTATGGAACACTGCGAACTGCTGTCCTTGGACTGCTACTTGCACACTCTGCGAACTTCGACTGAATCTGTACAATCCGAACCATATAGCCAAGATCCGAACCATCAAGCCTCAACAGTCATCGTACAGGAACTGAACAGTTTCGTTTATCAGATCAGCCGTGGCATGGAGTTTCTCTCCAATAAAAGCATCATTCATCGGGATTTGGCTGCGCGCAATGTGCTGCTAGATGCGCAGAAGACTGCCAAGATCGCCGATTTCGGGATGGCTAAAGAGCTTCCTGTGTACACTTTAGAACGCGACAAGGTAACTTGTTACCAAAACCAAGCAAAGACAGCATAGTTACTGCACTGGGAAACTGTTCTGCCATATACGGTCCAAACAGCAAATCCTTGTCTCCTGACTAATGAGTAAAGACTAAAAGTTTTGTGAACTTCAAGGTTCCTTTGCCCGTCCGCTGGCTAGCTCCTGAGTGCCTGCAGCCAAATCGTGCCGTATTTTCCACCGCTAGCGACGTTTGGTCCTTTGGGGTGATTGTCTGGGAGATATTCACGTTTGGTTCAGAGCCGTACGCTGTGGAATTCCCGAACGGTATCCTGTATGATCAGCTGTGCGAGTTCCTACGGCAAGGCTCTCGCCTGAACCTTCCAGAAATATGCCCCACCGAAATGTAGGCGATTTTGCATGCTTATGCGATGGTTTCATGAAGCTCTTTCTTGCAGACGTCAAATGGCTATGGGATGCTGGGAGTTTGAACCGGAACGGCGTCCAAGCTTTTCCACCATTCATCGTCGGGCGGAGGCTGTTTTGCCGGTATCTACCAAGGATGTCTATGTCACTTGTGATGTAGAGAGCTGCACGCCAAATGATCAGTCTGAAACGTTACGCGTGATCTTGAATAGCGAAATGCCGGTTATCAAGATTCAGTCGCTTTAATAAAATAGTGTTGCGACAGTTATTCTATGCTGCATATAGCAGCTGATCGACTGAGCTACATAAGCAATGTGCACTGGACGTGGTTGTTTTGTTTGAATTCCTTTAAAAGTGAATCCGTGCACATCCGTCATTATATGTTCTAGCGTAGGAATGGTTGCGACGATAGTCGGTATTCAGCGACGTAGATCGGAAGTTAAGTACGAGTATCTCCACATAACTACAAGCCCATCCGGAAACAAGAGCAAAGAGTGTAAGCGGGAAAAATGAAAAGCCATTAGAAAAACTACCTTGAGCCATTAGAAAAACTACGGCATGTTACGCCAGTACGGGTTCACTTATGCTCTTGTTTCCGGATGGGCTAGTATTACGTTTGGATGTACAGTTGTTTCAATGTGGTAAAGCGACGTAGTGCCAAGCCGCCGCCCGCATTTGTTCACAAACCATAGAAAATACCAAGCAAAGCAAGATGAGCCAGAGTCAAACAAAGCTGCGATAAAACTAGGATTTGAAATAATTTTGCCGTGGGATCGTCGATATCAGACAGTCACTGATCGCCAATTCCGGCCAGTTCGACAATATGCACTAGCAATATAAAGTATTTGTGGAGCCAGTAGAAGCTATGAAATTCCTGAAATTTCTGAAATTTCTTTCCTACTTTTGGCATTTGCCTCTTTTGTATAAAATATACCAACTCTTCACGATTCTGCATTTAGATTTGGTTACATCAGGGGTACAATCATAAGAACATAGTGAACATGACTGTCATGACAGTTCGTAACCATTTAAGCTCTGTGCAGGGAGCCGCACACGGCGGCCACGCTTAATTCCGCCATACGCAAATATTGAAAGGCTTTTCACAGAGTTTAGTTAACGATTAGGGTGCAGTGGCGGGTTGATGAGGTGGACTATGGTGCGCTTCTTCCACGTGGCCAACATCAGATTGACCCCTTTTCGTCAGGCTGTTCAGCATCACATCATTGGAGTTCTCACATCGGCTGGATTCAGCGAAACCCTGTAAATATAACCAC
Source organism: Paramacrobiotus metropolitanus (assembly GCF_019649055.1). NCBI lineage: Eukaryota > Metazoa > Tardigrada > Eutardigrada > Parachela > Macrobiotidae > Paramacrobiotus > Paramacrobiotus metropolitanus. The sequence goes on from NW_026570283.1 coordinate 790,116, forward strand.
AGTGCTGATTGGTAATAAATTTCGTTTTCACAAATGAAATCTCGGTTTCTAATCGGTGCACTCGTCACTTTCACAATCTGTAAGATTTGTGGGTTAATAGTTTTGTCTTCATTTACCAAAACCACTTCATTCTTGGCGATCGCAGGAACATGAAAAAGTCGGGTTAACTCCGTCCAGATTATATCAGGCCAATTCCGATTCCGGTGGCTTCGTGAATCGCTACCGACGTTATCAGCCTGTGAGTCAACGCTGTCAGTTGTGCTAGTGGTTTGACATTTATGCCGGCAGAATGTATACCTGTTTCCAGGTGCTGTTGGTGTGCTGCCAGAGCAGAGCCAAAAGCGCCAGAGCAAGCACCACTAATAGTATGATACCGAAAACAATTCCCGCCACCACGCCTTCCGAAAAGTCTGGCACGAGTTATAAACCGAAACTGTCAACAGAGCGACACCATCGTCATTTGTGCGTTCTTACTGGGCTTTTCCGCAACAAAGGGCGCATCTGTGTCATTCCGCGCTGCAATGTCATTATGATGATTTGCCATTAGTTTGTTATGTGCAGGAGATCATACTCAAAAGAAGACATTAGCCCTACGTTTCAGTGTTTCAGGGTGTAAAATGTAGTCTTTGGCCTGCTGGTGAATATTAACGATAACCGAGTCCTTCATTGGATTCAAGTAACCATTTGACCGGGCACAGACTAAGAGAGCATTCGCTGTTTTCGCGGCAGCGTAAGTTAAAGCTTTATAGCCGTCATCTATAACCAAGCAAAAACGCATGTTTGGATCGGGATGTTGCCGAAAAAATTCAGAATCATACGTACTGGAAATAGGAATATTCTCAATGAAGGCGGTAACAATGCCCTGCTCGTTGTAATCCTTGTGGTACTCGGCTCGCCGATTCCAACCACGTCCTTCGAACACGCTCCCGTCCATGCCAATCAGGAAGCTGAAAGCGAACATTGGGAGCACGTCATACTGCATTACGACGCATCCAGTACAAACCGGAGAATTTTTGGGCTTACTTGTAGAAAATTTCGGGAGTAAAGTTGGCGGCCATCTGGGCAGTCCACGAATTAGGATCCGTGTGAAATTCCCGGATGGCGGCTACCACCGTCCGACACATGTCGAAATCGGTACAGGCCTCCCCTTTGGTATGCGTGTACACCATGTACGCCACAGGATGGATCAAGTAGGGTATGCTAACGCTCAGATCGGGGGCGCCCCAAGCGGACCGTGCGGTTATGTTGATACCGGGACATTCCATGTTTGCAGCGTTGTATCTGCAGTAAGTATTAGTATTCAGCCGGCACGTGTACAATTGAACAGCGTTAGTAAGGCATTAGTGTCATTTACTTCGAAACACCGCTACTTTGTTTGCAGCTGCAATTCGGTTAATAGGGTAAGCAAATACAAGAGATGCAGCGTATTGCCTTGGTAGTTCCGCTATGTAATCAAATTAGGCGCTGGAATTAGTGGAATTGTTTACTTAACGAGTACAAACAAGCGCCATTCGGATCAGTGAGCATTCTGTGATCGTCCGCGCATAATCAAAACATGGGCATTCTGTATCTTTCGGTAAACATTATGACCACGCTTTATCTAATGTTACAACGTAGTTTACCTAATTTCAACATGTGAACAGAACAAACACAAACATATCGTGCCGCCATTGCTGGGGGACCAGGAGTGTCCGAAGTTCAGATTAGCGTCCGACGCATGGATATGAATAATAATACAACGAAGTAATTGTGCTTATGAAATCTAATTTCTGCTGTTTAGTTTGCACTGCTCAAATTTTCAAAATTTCAGTTAGTGGAAATTCGCGAAGGCGTATTCGTATCGGCAATGTATATTGTATGGTACTGGCTGTAGACTATAGCCGAATGAATTAAGTGGATCAGGCATTACTTTGATATTAAGTAATACCAATTGATTTTTTTGTTTGACAAGGAATTACAGCCGCGGAAGACGGATGGCGGCACAGTGCTCGGAAGTGGACATCATTTCGCGCTCGGCATGGGGCGCTCGAGTTGTCTCCGAGGAGGACATGTTTGATTACGCCATGACACTGCCCGCCACCTGCATGGTGTTCACGCATTCGTATGGCGCTGCCTGCTATGATGCCCGCAATTGTTCCCTGATCACTCAAGCCATGCAGATCTATCATATGGACACCAACGAGATTGCCGATATTGCATACAAGTAAAGTAGCAACAAGTACAATGCTACAATGGTAAAGGCGCGCATATACCGATACATTCAGGGCGTAGTCGTTTGGTAAATCAATAGCTTTAATAATTTTGTTACAACATTTTTTAACTGCGGACTGACTGGTCAATTTCCTCTATTTCAATCATAAATCGCTTATCATGAGTCATCGCTTATGTGTCGCAGCTTTTTGATCGGCTCCGACGGATCGGTACTCGAAGGGAGAGGCTGGCTTTACCGGCCATCACTGCACCGCCAATATAACGCGTACAGTTTCGGCGTCGCATTTATTGGGAAATACCCACCCTCTGGAGACGACTTCACCAAAATGTCGTACAAGGCGGCTATCTCCGCCAACGCCCTGATACAATGTGCTCGCTCACAGGGGTTTCTGCAACCAAACAATCGTTTCGCGCTCCCGACGACATTCCGCATCAATCCCATTATGCGAAACTACATAATGAATCCCCATTTACTGTTGCGTAGGTGTTTGTTAAAAGCCAATGCTGCAGTCAGTAGTGAATGTAGGATGCAAGTTTGTGTTTCTAGCGCCTCCCATTTCGCCGTCACCACCCGCAGAGCCTCCAGGTACGCCGAAAGGTCAAACTGGACTTACTGGAGTAAAACTGGGAAATTCAATGAATAGTGTTGTACTTATCAATTAAACGCTCGCAACTGATTCCCACAGCGTTTCGCGATGGATTCATTGCCGGATCAGTTATGGCGCTGCTCATCGGTGTGTGCCTATTTGGTATAGTGTACTGGCGAGGCAAACAGCAACGCAGGAGATACAAGGTGAGTACCGCGGTCCTAAATTGACTAACGCTGGTCCAGCGAATCACCATTAATTTTGCACACTTGTTGCAGCATTTTTGCCGCGCTGCTGATTATCGCAAGGAGCTTCTGCAATCCGTCCCATCGGAGCTTGTGGATAACTTCATGATACCACAACGTGCAGTCGATATTAGTCAGTTAAATATGTTACTAGACATGTCGTCGTTGTTATAAAGACGTAATCTGTATACGAGTACTTGTAGAAGATGAACATTTGGGAAGCGGTCGTGATGGCCATGTGTTTACGGGTGTCCTGCAGTCAAAATATCTGCGGCGTACCAACTGGTTATCTAACACAACAGGGACATCCGGCTCCTTTCTCGTGGCTGTAAAGATGTTGCGCAGCTTATCCAAAAACGGAGCAGCGGCAAGTGCCTTTCTGTCGGAAATGACTGTCTTGATGAAAGTTGGACCACATCGTAACATTGTCAACTTAGAGGGTATTGTTTTGCAAGGTAAGTTTTCTATTCAATGGAAAATAATTAATCCACAGAAACCTCTGTACACTGAAAAAACTACAAATCGGCACTGCGTAAACTACTTTCGATTCGCTGCGTTTTACCTCCTGTGACATCTACTGCATTACCGGTCTACCGTGATCAATTTTGCTTTTCTTCCCCACCATTCGTTAAGCGTACTACCATGGTACCGTGTGCCGTATGGTACCATTCGGCAGCTGCATGGCATTAAGAACGTTGAATGACTGTATTAGTCTTCATTGTTGCAATCACAGAAGATTTGCGTCTTTTTAACTTTTTTAGTTAGTGATGCAATGCGGCTTTGGCATCGTCATGGCCAATCTTTATCCTATCCAGATACGATGCTGACAATTTTATTTCATTTCCGTCAAAAAAACTTCTTTAAAAAATCCGCCAGAAATCTTCTAATGGAAAACGTGATGTAACCGCATTAAGCATTTATTTTGCCGGGTGACACTATAGCCACCCTTAAACCCCCCCCCCCGTTTTTTATAGCCGCCCCTTTTCCGCACCACGTTAATTATAGGCATCCTTTTCTCAGTTAATTAATTAAGTTTTCAAACACCCTGTTTTTTATAGGCACCCCTTTTATAGGCATTTTTGCGTAACTTAATTATATTAGGATGCTGTGATGTCTGTGCTTGTACAGTTGCTCGGACAATGAAGGAGCCCTTTCCGCTCTTCTAACATGTGACGTTCGCTCACTAATATACTGACCTGTTCGAGGACGACAATGGTATGGACTGCGTACAGGCACTGTACGGTTCCCACTCTTTTGTGCTTCCACGTAAGGTGGCACACGAATACTTCGTGTGACTTCGTGTGAGTCAGTGAATGTATAAAAGCCTTAACAGTGAGCTTTCGCCACACGTCCTTCTCCAGTTATCCATGAGACCATTTGTGTGGAGGTGAAGTGGATGAAATAACTGCACGATTTCGTGTGGTTCAGTTGCAGACAGCTGAATCCAACCAGTGCGGTCCGCTGGTATGCTCATTCATGGCCGATATTGATTACGGGCCGTGGACGAGACCGTGTTTGCAAAAGCCGAAGCCCAGCGCAAATGGCTTGCGGAAGCGCTTAAAAAGAAAGAGATCGCGCGTTGTCCTAAGAGTACTGGACGAAATCCAGTCAATGAACTGAATCAACTGATTAAGAAAAGAGTTCGAATATGTGCGCGTAACGGCCGTAGCAGGCTGCTGTTATACGGTCCATGTTATCTGATCAGTCTAACACACCCACTGTTGGGTGATTAAGGCTTAAAACAACTGATAATTTGAAGTCCTCAGATAAATTATAAAAATTAATTAGAAAGGGGTGTCTATAAAAAACAACAACGGGGTGTCGTTATTTGATGAATAGTAAAAAAGGGTGGCTATAAAAAACAAGGTGCGAAAAGCCAAAAGGGGTGGCTATAAAAAAGGGGGTGATTATAAGGGGTGATAGGGGGTGTTAGGGGGTGATTTTATTATAATTGTGGAGCGAAGCTCACTTTGTACATACTGAGAAATAAAATCCATGTAAAAAGGGGTGAAAAGGGGTGGCTATAGTGATTTCCTATTTTGTTATCATTATGTTTTCCAGTAATATAGTAGCTCACCGAGTGAAAGGGTTGCGGAAAATAACGAGTGTACAGAATTGTTAACAACAAAAACATATAAGGGATGATTTCCGACAACTAGGTAAGCTTATGGTGGTTTTGGAGCACTGCGCACTGCGATCCTTAGAGATCTATTTGCAAACTACCCGAACCTCTACCGAATCTGTGGAATCCGGATCACCTAGCCAGAATTCCATCTCACCGGATGTCGAGAAGGAAATGGTCAGTTTCGTTTACCAGATTAGCCGGGGCATGGAGTTCCTCGTCAGCAAAAGCATAATCCACCGCGACCTGGCCGCGCGAAATGTGCTTCTGGATGCGCAAAAAACGGCCAAGATCGCCGATTTTGGAATGGCGAAGGAGCAACCCATATACACTTTAGAACGCGACAAAGTGTGTAACCAACCAGACATTTCAGCTTGCACTCGCAAATCTTGCAGTCTAAACTCCTCGTAAACGAGTAACGACAAATAATATTTTTGTGACCTTAAGGTTCCTTTGCCCGTCCGCTGGTCAGCTCCTGAATGCCTGCAGCCGAATCGCGCCGTCTTTTCCACCGCTAGCGACGTGTGGTCCTTTGGGGTGGTTGTTTGGGAAATCTACACGTTCGGTTCAGAGCCGTACGCTGCGGAATTCCCGAACGGTATCCTGTATGATCAGCTGCGCGAGTTCCTACGGCACGGCTCTCGTCTGAACCTTCCAGAAATATGCCCCGCCGAAATGTAGGTGTGATTTTGTTTGCTTTGTAGGTGATTTTGCCTGTTTCATTAAGCGTTTCTTGCAGACGTGATATTGCTATTGGATGCTGGGAGTTTGGACCGGAAAGGCGTCCAAGCTTTTCCACCATTCGTCATCGTGCGGAGGCTGTTTTGCCGGTGTCTGCCAAGGATGTGTATGTCGCTTGTGATGTAGATTGCTGTACGAAAAATGATCAATCTGAAACATTACGTGTGATCATGGACAGCGAAATGCCGGTTATTAATGTTCAGTCGCTTTAATGAATATTACGAGTATTACGAATATGTACAGTCACTGTATGCTTCACGTGCAATGCTGAGGTGTGTTGCATCACATGCCTTCAGTAGCAGAGTTTGGTAATGAACCTGTATTGTTTTCGGCCAGGTTTAAATTCCCATACTGTGTATGTGAAACACAGCAGGTGTAGGGGTTACCTGCTACCGTGATGAAATTATTATTAAACTATTATTTAATGTTCCCCGCTTCCGGTGTCCACTATCGGCGCTGACACCCGGGCTGTAGGCAGCTGGTACTCTCGTGATCGGCTACGTGCGGTGACCGGGGGGCAGCGACAAGCCGACCGACCGAAGGTCGGCGGAAGAGAGACCAGTGCCCTGCGCAACCGAATGCCCAATTATACCCCAAACAACATCCAGGATCAGACGCAAGGACTAACTCCATCCGTTGGAATTTGGATACAGACATAGGTGGCGAAACAGTTGTTTTTCCAGCGTTCCAGGCACCGGATTTTATTGTCATTGCATCCTCCAGTAGCTGATGTTATGGAGCCGCCGCTGCGGAAGCTTCGAGTTCCGTAACGAGGATGTCAGACAAGAGACGCAGCAGGTCATCCAGCGATCGATCAACGCTTTGACGAGTCAGGTAGGCTCTTCTGAACAACAAGAAAGCGTTTTAAGCTTACTTCCGAGTTCAAGTCTTGACGCCGCGTATGTTGTAAAAGCACGAACTGGACAGACTGAACCTGGCCCTGCCTTACGCAGTTGCAGTTTATAACCGTGACTGTATTGGTTGGTTTCAGACGATTCAAGAGACTTTGTGACGGTGTCGGCGCTCAGTTGGAGGTCCTTGAGGATCAGCGTACGTATGCTACTGCAGGATGTCGGTAATGGTGCCGTGTATACGAGGACAATTGGGTGCTGTGAACATACCCTGCACGATTAGGTTGCGATGAACAGCCGGCTAAATTTAAGCCATTTGCATTCAGACTGTGATATCGGTAGCGTTGCGAGCTACGGCTAACCAGCTGTTCATCGCAGCCTAATCGTGCAGGGTATGTTCACAGCACCCAATTGTCCTCGTATTCGCTAGCTCTGAGAAGGCCGGCATATGCGATGTTGAAGGATGCATAGTACGAGACCATAGTGCAATCGATCTTCATAGTACAATCTATAGAATCTTCATAGTACGATCTTTTAAGAGCCGCATGACGTCGAGCGCTATGGCAGGCTTTGACCACGAGGCGTCGGTGCTAGCCTCTGATAACCTTGGAGCGCATGGGTAAGTGCAGCATGGCGATTCGAAATCGCCAAACTGTATGCGGCGACAATTTGTAATGGTTGCGATTTTGTTTATTTTAATAAACATACGGTTCATCGTAAAAGCTTGGCAATTAACCTAGATCTGAGCAAAGCAATGGCGACAACTCAGCAAATCTGCCCCATGCTGCCGGAATGCAATTTTCATATGAAATAGGTGATGTTAATACCGGGTGCAGCCATTTGTAAAAACGTACTGGGCAATTGAGCTACTGAAATCGGATTGAAACACAGGTCTGACCGTGCAGAATAGAATTCGCTGGCAACTTCAAAGCGAATCACCACATCTTTCCGCAAAGCAATCGCCGGCCCCTTGTCTGACTATGTCCACGCTGTACAGTACTGTGGTAAATTTCTTGACTCGGTATGCACATGAGACACAGCAATTTCCTGCAAAAAAAACCAAAACACACCTTAATTTAAGCGAAACTGCTGATCGTGTTTACCGTTTAAGCCTGGCAAGACATTCGTACTCGTATTACGCTGTCTCTGCTTAATGTCGTGCACTAACCGAAACCGCGGGGTCGTTGCCGCCTAAACGAGCGTCAACAAGTCGCATTAACGTCCCTAACATGATGTCAGACAACTTCCGCTTCTGTTGACGAGTTGACCCGATACACTCGTTATCAGCCTGTTGTGTCAGTTTTATGCATTTAGATCGAATTGCAGTTAGCATAAGCCTTTTATCAATGTCGTGCATTACCTTCTTCCAATCGTTTTTGATATACGGCCAGAGTAGAGATAAAAGCACCAGAAGAAGTACCACTAGCAATATAATACTGAAGGCAATTCCAGCGGCCACACCTTCCGAAAAGCCTACAAAGGGAAATTCCGGCCTACAAGATTTTCGGCACAATTCTAGGGAACGCTGAACCTAAAATGGCATCACGACAGACTGCTGCCGTCTTACTGGGCTTATCCAGGGTGCTGGGCAAAGTGGGCGTGTCGTTCAGAGCTGCAACGCCATAAAAAATATGCAGATTTTTCCAGATATGGACTTAGTAGGAAAAATGACAGTTTATAATATTACACTGCATAGCTTCGGGGTAGAGAATGTAGTTCTTGGCCAGCGGATGAATGTTGACAATAACCGAGTCGTTCCCCGGATTCAGGTAGCCCATCCACTGTGCACACTGCAGTAAATTATTGGCTGCTTTGGCAGCCGCGTACGTTAGCGCTCTGTAACCGTCCCCTGCGAAAACACACAAGAATGAATGATAATCGCAGTTTTATTGTTTCGGATTTCGTCGTCCAAAATATGGCATTACACAGTACATACCGGCTGTGGGAATCTTCTCAATGAAAGCGGTAACGATGCCCTGTTGATTGTAATCGCGATGGTAATCGGCTTGCCGATCCCAACCTCTGCCTTCGAAAACACTACCGTCCATTCCGATCAGAAAGCTAAATTAATAACCGGCAGTTACAATTTGCAGAACCAGAAATTTCATTACATATGTACTTGTAGAAGATTTCCGGCACGAAGTTAGCGGCGGTCTGGGACGTCCACGACGTAGTGTCCGCGTGGAATTCGCGGATTGCCGCGACCACTTCCCGACACATGTCGAAACCCGCACACGCATCCCCCTTGGTGTCGGTGTATACCATGTACCGCACCGGGTGGAGCAAGAACGATATAGTAGTGTTTAAAGCGGGAGCGCCCCAGTCAGACCGTGTAGTTATATTAACGCCTGGACAGTTCATTTCTGTTCGTATGAGAAGCGATTAAAGGGCATCAGTACCAATCATCTCCCTAGTACAACATTAATTAATGAATGACTTATGGCTTATGGTTGTGGTTCCGGCTTATTAGGCCAAAATACCGATGCAAAAGCCCATAGCTCCGACAGTTCCGGTTGCTAATCAAATTATGGCACTGGATTGTTTGTTCATCCAGCAAAGTCAACCGACGTATTGATACAAACGATAGCGGCTCCGCTTGAGCTTGCATTCTGTCAATTTCTGTGATAGTACACGGAAGTCTACAGTTGTGTCAAAACTTATTCTTCCGCACTTTTGTGCAAATATTATTGTTAGGTTTTACCTGGGTTTAAAGACGCAGTTACCTAATGTCAACACTGCGCCATGACCAGTACAAACAACTGATACCATAACAATGGGATAGTTTAGAATAGCGAATGATACATACCGTCACTGTGTCTTAATGATTACGCTGCTTAGTAATAATATCACTGACGTCCGTAATACTTTGTAATTATTCTCGCTTCCGCATATGCAAAAGAAAACGGAACTGATACTGCATACAATGGCGACGACACTCTGCTCCGAAGTAGACATTATTCGGCGTTCGGTATGGGGCGCTCGACCTGCTCGGGAATGGGAGATGGTCAAACTGCCGCTACCCGCCACCTGCATGGTGTTTACTCATTCCTATGGTGCTTCCTGTTTCGATGCCCGCAACTGTTCCCTCATCACGCAGGCCATGCAGATCTATAATATGGACACAAACGAACATCCTGACATCCCTTACAAGTACATACGTCAATCACCTAAATAATTGCGGTTGTAAATTTGATACTGCAGAATTTTCGGGAGTAGCGGCACGACACTATTTTCAGTGTTATCTATATAATACGGTAAATTTTCGACTGCGTCATCAGCTGGTACGCAATGGCTTATTTGCCGCAGTTTCTTGATTGGTTACGATGGATCGGTTCTCGAGGGAAGAGGTTGGACCTTCAGACCACTCGTAAATCGCATGTACAACGAATACTGCTTCGGCGTAGCGCTTATCGGAAAGTATCCGCCATCCGGAGATGACTTTACCAAAATGTCATATAAGACAGCCGCCTCAGCCAACGCTCTGATACAGTGCGCGCGCTCGCAAGGCTGGTTGGATCCGGTCAATCATTCCGTAATGACCTTTCAGATTAACCCCATTATACGCAACTATATAGTCAGTCCCCATCTGCTTTTACGTAAGTGTTTGCTAGACTGCAAGAACACACTCATAATGATCTGTTTTTTTATCTGCTTGTGGTAAAGCACCACCCGTTTTGCCCCCACCGCCACAAGAACCACAAGGTACATATGATGAGTGCCGATTACGTAAAATCGGCAGAATGAATTTGTACACATGCTTTTACTGCATTCACAGCGTTTCGCGACGGGTTCATCGCTGGATCGATTATCGCGCTGCTTATTGGCTTGATCCTACTTGCTGTTGCGTATTGGCGGGGAAAACAACAACGCAACAGATACAAGGTATACACAAGTATGACAACACATACAAGAAAAAAAAAAGAAAGACATAAGAATATAAGAAGCAACGCAACAGATATAAAAGAGACAATGTATCAACCAACAGAAGTTGCTGGATACATTGTGTTTTTCCCAGATTTTTTTTCTTGTTATTGTAGCACTTTTGCCGCGCTATCGACTATCGTAACGAACTGCAGAAAAGTGTCCCAGCAGAAACAGTGGAGCGCTTCTTGATACCACGGCGCTCAATCGACATAAGTAAACGAAAACCACCCATGAATAATACAGCCTTTTCCTGTAGTAACATTGCGTGTGGTTCTAGAGGATGAGCATTTGGGAAGCGGTCGCGATGGTCATGTTCTCTTGGGTTCGATGCAGTGCAAAGACCTACGGCGTGGCAGTTGGTCATCCACTGAGACATCGCGTTCGTGCTCTGTGGCGGTAAAAATGCTACGGGATCTCCCTAGAAACCAGTCAGCAACCAGCGCGTTCCTGTCCGAAATGAGCATTCTTATGAAAGTCGGACGACATAACAATATTGTCAATTTAGAGGGCGTGGTTCTGCAAGGTGCACCGAACCATCTTGACGACTGTAAATAAAATTAAACACCCAGCGTTGTAATGATGTCTTTTAGGGAAACTAATGATGGTTATGGAGCATTGCGAACTACGATCCTTAGAGTCCTATTTGCACAGTCTGCGAACCTCGAATCAACATGGACAATCCGAACCATTTAACCAGGATACCACATCGGTTGAAGTATCGAAGGAACTGGTCAGTTTCGTCTACCAGATCAGCCGGGGCATGGAGTTCCTCGCCAGCAAAAGCATCATCCATCGGGATTTGGCCGCACGCAATGTGCTTTTGGATGCGCAGAAAGTGGCTAAGATCGCCGATTTCGGGATGGCCAAGGAGCTGCCTGTATACACGCTGGAGCGCGACAAAGTAGTTTTGTAACCAACTCGCCAGCATTTCTGTGATATGCGGTTTTAGCAACAAATCCTGGTCTCGTCGAGGATCAAATAATGGCTAATAGTGTTGTTATCTGTAGGTTCCCTTGCCCGTCCGCTGGTTAGCTCCTGAATGCCTGCAGCCTAATCGTGCGGTCTTTTCCACCGCAAGCGACGTATGGTCTTTCGGCGTGGTCGTCTGGGAAATCTACACGTTCGGTTCGGAGCCGTACGCGGAGGTTTTTCCAAACGGCATCCTGTATGATCAGCTATGTGCTTTCCTTCGAGATGACTCCCGACTGCACCTTCCGGCAACATGCCCCACCGATATGTAAGTTACCTGGCTACCCAGACAAGCGGATAACGGAACGATTTCTTGCAGCCGTCAAATAACTCGTGAATGCTGGGAATATTAGGACTGGCTCAATCCGTACCAGACCTGGGCAGTTAATTTTAACTATTTAACTTAACGCGAGTTTTTTTCGAGTTAACGAGTTATAACTTAACTTTGAAGCTTAACTCGCCAGGACGAAAACTTAACTCTAGCGCAACTCAAAAAAAATATAGCGCAACTCGAGTTTAACGTAACTCTGCGGGTTTCAGTTGAAAGCAAAAATGAAATAAAAATATAGAAAATATCAGAAAAAAAGGCATTTTAACCGTGGATCGGATAAAATGCCATAATTACAAAAGTATGTGTGTACCCGAAATTTCTCGAGCCGACGTACACTATGACCGCCCAGGGCTTTGTCTAGATGATTATGCTCAGGGGAGTCCATGCTGACAGTGAGTGTGGTCGTGCAATTTGAGCTAAATTAACAGCGTGCAGAGAACGTAATTTTTTGCGGAGCAAAATTTTGCCAACGCGAGGACAAATCATGTTCCGCACCAAAATCACACGCGAATTGATCGTCTGTGCGTCTTCGCTACCTGCCCATTAGGGAAGCGTAATAACGCGGTCAACACTGTCAAACAGCTACACTAACTTCGGTAGCCTTGTGAAGCTAAATCATATTAAAAAAGTTCAGCGTTGCCGGCGCTCGGCCGTAAAAAGCCAGGGTCAAATAGAGGGAGGAATTTTGAGAAGGAGGAATTTTTGTGTGGTTAAAAAGAGGCAGAAATTTTGTCAGATAAGGACTTTTCTTATGTTTGATTTTTTCTTGAGGGAGAGAGATAACAATAAGAAGAAAAAACAAAAAAACACAAGAATGTTTTCTTGTGTTTCTTTCTTTTGTTTCATTCTTATTTTTTCTTATGTTTCATTTATATTTTCTTATGTTTCATTCTTTTGTTTCTTTCTTATTCTTTCTTATGTTTCATTTATATTTTATCTTCCTCCCTCAAGAATAATGCGTCTCTCGGTCTCTCCCTCAGGAAAAACATGAAAAAGAAACCTAAGAAAAAGCATGAATTTCAAAATCAGTTTTAAGAAAAAAAAATTAATAATGGTCTGTGTCTCAAATCTGGTGAAAGTGATATCGGCATGCATAAAAGACTACTTGAAGTTGATTAATAAAATCATGATTTTTTTTATTAGAAGTTAACTCCAGTTAACTCTAGTTATTGCGGCTAACTTAATTCGTAGCGTAACTCGCGAGCTGCGAATAACTCTTAACTCTAACTATGAGTCGAAATCTCATAACTGCCCAGGTCTGATCCGTACCAAGATAATGCGTTGCGCGACAATATCGGCGCAACACAGCTTATAAGCCGCAACACGCAGCAACGGGCCGCAACAGTGCTGCCGTGCTTGGCTGGGCTATGCCAGCGCAACGTCGCAACAGGCGCAACACGACTTATTAGCCGCAACACGCAGCAACGGGCCGCAACAGTGATGCCGTGCTTGGCCGGGCTATGCCAGCGCAACGCCGCAACAGGCGCAACACAGCTTATAAGCCGCAACACGCAGCAACGGGCCGCAATAGTGCTGCCGTGCTTGGCTGGGCTATGCCAGCGCAACGCCGCAACAGGCGCAACACGGCTTATTAGCCGCAACACGCAGCAACGGGCCGCAACAGTGCTGCCGTTTGGTCAATATGCCAGCGCAACGCCGCAACAGGCGCAACACGGCTTATTAGCCGCAACACGCAGCAACGGGCCGCAACAGTGCTGCCGTGGCCAGGCTATGCCAGCGCAACGCCGCAACAGGCGCAACACTGGCTTATAAGCCGCAACACGCAGCAACGGGCCGCAACAGTGCTGCCGTGCCGGGCTATGCCAGCGCAACCCCGCAACAGGCGCAACACGGTTGTATTAGCCGCAACACGCAGCAACGGGCCGCAACAGTGCTGCCGTGCTTGGCCGGGCTATGCCAGCGCAACGCCGCAACAGGCGCAACACAGCTTATAAGCCGCAACACGCAGCAACGGGCCGCAACAGTGCTGCCGTGCTTGGCCGGGCTATGCCAGCGCAACCCCGCAACAGGCGCAACACGGCTTATTAGCCGCAACACGCAGCAACGGGCCGCAACAGTGCTGCCGTGCTTGGCCGGGCTATGCCAGCGCAACGCCGCAACAGGCGCAACACGGCTTATTAGCCGCAACACGCAGCAACTAGCCGTAACACGGCATTAAATTGCCCAACGGGCCTTAAGTATAAATACCATATTAAGGGCAAGATGCATTCACTATGACATAAATGCTGTAGCAGTCGAACTACTGCAGCAGACAACGCACGAAGTGGTGCAGCAAATGATGCGCGTTACGTAAGTGATTATGATGTACATAGAAAGAAGACGGTGGAAGCTTTCTGCGGATCTTGGCTTCCATACCGGACTGATCATCCACGGTTAGCAAGATTTATCTAAATTTTGTCCAAATTTACTCTAGAAGTTATCGACATCAACGCCTCTTCTGCGTTATTGTCCAACTGTCTATGAAAAACTGTTAAGCACACTAGGCGGATTATGCCGACTATGCTCATTGGCTGAACTGAAATTTGGCACCGTTCACAGCGAAAACAAACCTAAATAAATACCTAAATACAGCGAAAATCTTTAGAGTTTTACAGGTTTTGTTGTAGGCATTGGATCAAAATTAATGTTTGTACAAGTGAATTCAGGCTCTTTACCCGTTTACCAACAGCTTTTGGTCCAACCGCAAGTTATAGCGATAATGCACAGAAATGCTAACGATAAAGAGTAAAGTCAAAAGCTAAAAAAAACATGCATTGTTTCCTTTAAAAAAGCACTGGCGTTATCTCTAGAAATATGCGTATTGGTTCGACTGATTCATGATTTCAAACAAACACGGTAGTCCTATTTGCAGGACTGACACTTATACGCGGGTAATACTAATGAATGTTACTGGTACTGGCAGTGTTACTGGTAGTGGTACAATATAATGTTACTGGTACTGGTAGTGGTAGTAAAAATGGTACTGTTACTGTTAGTGGTACTGGTTGTGTTAGTGGTATCACGTAATGGTACTGGTACTGGTAGTGGTAACACTTACGATAGTTACCGCCGATTGTGTTACCGGCAGTCGGCACAACTAGACACCTTAACGGATGCTGAGCCGCAAGGCTGGTACACAATAACTTTAATAATGCGTTATTAATAACGAGCTATTATTATTAACGAAATATTACTTCAAGGCAATATCCGGTTTACCCAGAAGTATAACAGCAGAAAAAGTAGACTGTCATAATAATTATAAAATTTATCCGGCATTTATCCGACGTAACGTCGTGATTTCACAAGTATATCTTCTAATCAAAATGCTAAATAATTCTTAAGTGGTCATCTCATCATAATGGCAGACCGAGAAGATAATTATAAGACCATAACAATTTCCTAAGTAAATGCGAGGTGCGTTAAAAAAATTACTAACAACTCTATTCGAAGCGGCATATCATCATTTTTTTTTAACTTTCGTGTGCAGCCACAGCATTTCGCGGTATTTTCCGTTTGCTTATCAGGTGAAATTGTTATGCAAGGCGTTTCGATCTCAGCACGCTTGCGCTTACGTGCGCACGGAGCAGCAGTCGCCTGCGTAGTCAAAGACGAAGAAGGGCAGACTGTTGATACTCGAAGCACCGACGTCGGTGCAGCCGAACGAGTATTTGATCCCATTCCTCTGCTTGTACCTTGTGGTTTTCTACAGGCATTCGCTGGAGCTGCCGACTCTATCAAACTGGACATACCGAACCGACTGCAACTCTGCAGCGCTGGAGAGTTTAACAACGCCACCAATTTATCCACTGCTTTTTGATGAATAGCTACCGCCAAAACCTCAGGGCACACTCCAAAATGCCGCAAACGATTTGCAGCTTTTGTCGCACTTTATTTTTTGTTTAACTGTATCGAGTTTCACCTGATAGGTGAAACTCGATACAGTACATGTCAGGTAACAAAAGTGGCACATTAAAACATAAGAACTGCACTAAAACATTAAAAACTGCTCGAAATTGTTTAAACCTAAATTTGTAAAAGGTCAACAGGTGTTATACGGCAACAATGTTATATGAAGTTGTTCTCCAATACAACATATCCTAATAAATTTTATTTTTAACGTTACCATAACAGTACCACTGTACCAGTACCATTACGTGATGCCACTGCCACAACCAGTACCACTACCAGTAACAGTACCATTTTTACTACCAGTACCAGTACCAGTACCATTATATCGTACCACTACCAGTAACACTACCAGTACCAGTAACATTAATTAGTATTACCCCTTATACGCTCTCTTCTTTGCGTCCGTTAGCCTGCCATTCACATCTCCGCATTTCAAATGAAACACAAGCTTGCATACCGTACATGCAATCCCTGAATCCTTGATTTCCAGCGCAAGCCCACACCTAGCGCACTAAACAAACAATGCACTGGTAACACTGACACAGTGGCATGAAACAAAATGTATAAAGACTGATTTACTGACCTTTGCGACATCATCGTTCGAAACGACTCGAACCTTATGCTTACTGGCTCGTGTTGTTGGAGGAGATCCTGTGTACGAACAGAAAACCACGATGCAGCTTCAGTCAAAATTCACCATTACACAGATCAAAGGATGCGAGTGACCGCGGCATGCGTCATGATCACTTGTCCAGATTAACACACTGCCATCTGCAGGGGGTACTACAACACTATATTACCATGCAGGCCCATGCTATTCCAAGATTTTAACTTCGGTTAACATTTGTGCGTTTATTTTGTTCGACCTCGCACACATCCGATTTTTATCGCTTAGTGGTACTACCGAAAGCTGTGCACTGATCTCTAATTCCAATGCACAGCTACCGCCATGCCGTTCTCATGAAACACGTACAATTAATTTTAACAGGCTAACGTCTTACCCGTGCTGGCAAGCTTGCGCTTTTTCGCTTTGCCTTCCGGTTCAGGAATTTCTGAAACGAGAAGTAGAAATATATTTTTAAATTCAGAGCAGCTCATAAAACTTCATTGCTATCAGTTATGCTTTTATTTGTAAATCAAGCAATTAACAGTTGCAGGCAATCATTGGGAAGTAGTTCGTCACCTTCAGCAGAAGACTCGTCCTCCGAAGATTTGGGCTCGGTATGGGGACAACCAATGCTGCTACCCTTTACGGTTTCCGGCGATGCAATCCGTTCGTGCAGCGGGACACGTCCACCCGCTGAACAGGACTGCTCCGTCACATCCGTGTTGTCTGCCAAAACGGAACTTGACGGCGCGATGTTGATGCCGATACCCAATTCAGTGATCCCTCCTGGATTGGCGCTGGTGGGCACGGCAAGACTGCTCTGCTGATTAGCGGAAGAGGCCGAAGGCTTTTCGTTCGTAGGGGAGATTGGTCAGGACCGGCAGCGGCCGTGCCTGAGATACCTTAATAGCAAAATATAACTATTTTGAAGGATAACTTCATTTCACTTGACAGCATCACTTTGCAATGTACTGTTTACAGCAGCTAATGGATTAGTAATATAGTGGAGCGAAGCGAAGGTCTTCCTAGATTTTCTGTTTTAAAAACCATTGCTCCTCAGTTTGTAAATTACGGTGTCGGGACAAACAAAACGATTTCCCAATTCGTCCTCTTTCGGAAATAGTACTTAGTTTGTTGGATTACGAGGTTTCTTACTGGCATGAGAACATGAGCGTAACTGCGCACATATTTGAATGTTGGTTTCGAAGTAGGATACAAACAATAAGTCTAAAAAATGACTTATTGTGGACAAAGAAAATGACGCGTCAAACTAATAGTTTTACCTGATTTTTTATACAAACTGCGCTGATCTACGTATGTCTGCTTACAAAAATTTCAGTATAAAAATCAATGAATCATTACGAGTACTGGTATGGTACACCAGGTCTTTTAGACGCAAACAATAAATTGTTTGGAAAATGCAATAAATATGTTTTAATAAAACATAAATACTACGCCACAGGGTGCACGAAAAGGTGATTACGTATAGTGTAGCACATTTTTAATTTTCTTCCCTGAATTCTTTTCTACAAAGTAATTGAATTTGTTGGTTTTACGCAAAATGTACTTATTATATTTACATATTCATGTACGCATGATACCTTTTACATTGTATTTGTATGTGCGTCATAATTTGGCAGATGAAAGCCATTGGCTGGATGCGTAAGAAATGTCTTTTTATTACCGGAAGACCACCCAATACGAGCATAAAACATTGATTTTTTGCCCTTTTGCAATTTTTGTGCAGTTCCTAGAACTTGCTCCTTTCGAGTAATCTTCGAGTCGCGAAATAAGTCTTTCAGAAGCAAGGAATGAAAGCCTAAGGACTTGCATATAAAGTCCAAATGATTCTCGTATGCTCGCCAGAATTTCCAACACCCTTTAGCACGGTATAAAATCTTACACGAAAACTACTTTGACCACATACAGAGTACGCTGAAAGTTTCCCTACCCATTTGTCCCAGCAACTCCGTAACCCTTTTCGAGACGTAAGACAGGGGGACAATTGACGCTTTTAAAATGCGCCCATCCAAACGTACATCGTGAGAAACTTCAGCGTTGGGAATTAGACGAAGTGCAGGAACATAGCCGGCCAGGAAACGTGCATCCTTTCCTTTACTCTTCAAGTCCGCTTCAAAGGCCTCAAGTTTTAACGCCAGAAAAGCAACTTGATCTCCACTTTTGGCCTTTCCGGTATAAATCTTGACATTGCTTTTTATCTAGCAAAACGTCAATATAAGTTTTCACTGTTAAGCATTCTTTAAAAAAGCTATCTTGAAGCAAAACTGGCGTAACCCGTTTACCGAAAACCTTCTGCCTACGTAATAAGGCGCTTCATGACTGCTTTCTGTGCCTTGCAAAATACTTACCGTAACTGGTTCAGCACTCTCGATTGCTCCTTCGATTATCGTGTTAAGGTCGCTGGGAGCTGATGAAGTTTTCTGCTCTTTAGTCTTCGGCGACAGCGGTGTCTGAGGAGGCGCGTGCTTGGCTTTCGGCTGCGGTTGCGTCTGCCAGGTAGCCGCTACTTTGCACATAAACTTCAGGACAAAATCACGGAGAGCTTCCCTGTTTATACACATTTTGACATCCACAATATCCAGTGCCTACACAAAGCCGTTCAAGCAACGTAAACATTTTAGTTTCAATGGCTAGCAGACATTGAATACGCAGATGTATGCACCGTCATACGCAAATATATGCACCCGTTATATTTTAGCAAGGTCTGGGACAAAACTATTGCAGAGCGAGATGTTTGCTGCGCGTGTAGGCGCGTCCGATCATTCCGGCGTGTTACACTTCGGTCACACGGTGTCAGTTTTTGCAACACCTTTTCCGATTGAGGCTCACCTTTTTTAAATTTCTTTTGCTTACATGTTGTTTTGTATTTTTCAAGTTCCCCGGATTTACTTTGTCTTCGCGCTTGACTTTGCGCGATCTTCCCTTTTTTAAGCGATCATGCAGTTTTATAGTTTATCTACAGCAATGTGTTCCTACATGATGAAATATGTATAGGTGGTTATCACAGACATTTTTTTCAATTAGGCTTAGTTTAAAATGCAAATTTTTCTCTCGAAATTAACGTGGAACGAAACTAATTAACACACGTGGTAATTGTTCTCTCGAAATTGATTAATTCTCATGAATCTGATTTGTAGCGAGGTCTGCATCAAATTAAAACCTTATTGCCCGTAGAACGACAGCCGAAGAGCACACAATCCGAAGTGAGAGTCAACGAAATTTACTGCGGCCGAGGTGAATGACGGCCGAAACCTTTAGCCGAAATGAAAAGGACCGAAACGATCGGTAGCTTGTGTGTAGACTAGTGGGTGTTGGGAGGTACGCAGGTGCTTACTACTTACCGTGCAAGCATATCCATAAATCAACGAAATGTTGAAACCAATTCGCTGCTTTGACTGACCCATGCCGTATTTCGTCAACATTTCAATAACTTCGGGGAAGATTGAGTCACTGTGACGTGCGACCGACGCAATCTCACTGTCCCGGCATACGTACAGCTTCTCCGCATGTTGGGACAGAAAGCTAAACGAACTCTTGTCCTGAATTCTCAGCGACGCACTGCGTTCCGCAATTTGCTCCGAAAAGGACACCAGATTCCCGCGCGATATGCCCCGTATGCTGTGGAACAGACTCGTTAATTCTAACCGACTAACCGTATAACAAATAAGGAAAACCTGAAAGAACCCACCCGTCAAAGTTACGAAAGTCGGCCAATGCATCAGAGTTCAGCGTAATAATTGCCGAAGTCCGCGGATATCTCCGCTCTGTATAATTCGCTAATGCTTTCTTTTCGTAAGTGTCTTCGATTGTTGCCTTTACAATTTCAGGGCCGATTGGATCGTGTATCACAACCGGAAGGTTTTGCGTTGTGATAAAGTCACTCAGCGCTGCTACGGTAGTACTTTTCAGATCACACAGTTGAGATGCACCTTGAGCAAACATCTCCAACACCATACTGGCAACAAACGATTTCTATAGAGTACAGATATAGAGTACAGATACAGAGTACAGATATAGAGTACAGTACTTCTAGTCTTGAGTGACTTGGTTCACCTCTGATTTAATTTTATTTTAAAAATATGTGCAAAAAGGTGCAGCGGTTTGGTATGGACATTATAATTGGGCGCGGCTTGATTTGCCAAAATAGACGGCGATTGGGATGCTGAAGTGAATTGTTAGTAACGTCAGTTAATTACTTTTACATTTTTTCGAAAGGCTTCTGTGTTGTAATAAACAGCTAGCATAAAACGATTTAGTTTTATTGCGAAAAATACAGTATGTCAGAAATTAATCAGTAAATTAGTATTTTATCCCAATTCCCACCAATCAAATCACTTCCTGTTCACATTTCCATCACATCCCACCACCAAAACCTTGGTGGGATGACAACCCTACATGTAAGTAAAAAATGGCTAATAAAACAAACGAGATTTAAAGCAAAAACACTTCTTCAATGCTATCCTGCTCGGGGATTGTACCCATAACACATATCGCGTTTCCCCGTTGCATTTGAAATAGATAACCGCTGTCTAAAAAACTCTTTCGTCCGTTTCTGGCCTGTGGCAGCGGCGATACCGTTCCCCACCTTTTGCGCTAAAAGTTAAGTCCCGTCACTCCATGAACCATAAATTTCGAACGCTGCAGCGGTGAAATTATATCTCGATTGCATCCAGGCATGTTTTGCTAGTTTCCTTCTTTCAGTTTGCTCGGTTGCGGCCCAAAAGTTAGCAAAGGTGCGCTCCATGGACGAAGCTGTGAGTGTATCGACGCACGTCACGCCCACTGGGAACGGTTTCCCCGTCCCCACGGTACTAGTGTGATCACATCCGGCCTCTTGGTATCTTTCGCGGATAGACCTTTCGGTTCCATTCTTGCTGGGAAACCGGCCGTCTTTAATCCGCGAGTGAACTCCCCACTGATGCCGTCGTGGCTTGGCAGTCTTCCGGCTTACCGCTTGCACAGGAGCTCGTGTCGTCTCAGGTCATCGCTTAACCCTCCACAAACGCACACATGGGGTTTAACAATTGGTGCTCCCAAACGCAGCGCCACACTTATACGGAAGGCATTGTTTTTCAGCAGATTACCGAGACAAGCTGCAGGCAGAGCATGGATCCATACTCCGGCTTCCGGAACGGATACCGCCTTCAGGTGAGCGACTTCCTTCTGTGTCGTCTTCAAAGCTGCTAGCTGTGAAAAGGCCTGTAGCGTTGCGGGTGTATTCCAGGCTTTTTGAACATGTCGGAGCGGTTCGGCTGGAAGTTCAACCGTGTTAGCCAGAGCTTTCTAGGCCTGCGTGGCGGCAGTTACATCCGTAGCCATCAGCGTTGGGCACAACCTGGAGATCAGTGGGCGCAGCGAAGAAGCCGATGCAAAATAGGCAGACGGTGCTAGCTTCTCCGTACGTCTGATCCCCAAACCGCCAAAGCGAACGGGTAGGGAGGCCTGAAGCCACGACAGGTGGCCCATCCGAACGTTGGTTATGGATCCCACGGCGTCGCGAAATACTGTACAGTTACGTAAGTACAACTATGACGTCAAGCAGCAGATCGCTATGATTTTACCGCAGCCCAGGTCTATTACGTCGTCGTTAAATGCCGCGAAGAAGCGTGGATATACAGCGGTACTACAGCTTTAGGTCTCCTTCCGCTACAGAAACTCGTAACGAAATCGCGCTATTGTATCCGCGCATTTAACCGCTATAAAGTCATTGCTCGCTGCCGTGTTATTGCGGGTCCGGCTCTTTTGAATTTAGTCCGAATTTTCGTTTTTGCGACTCTGCCGATCGCTGCAACGTCAGGAACGAAGCATATCGCGACGCTGCGGTTTTGGTGGTCCGACGCATTAAAAATAATGGCGATGGTACTGCAACTTATACACTTCGTCCGTTACGAACGTTTATTGCAAAGTAACGCTACGTTATCGCATTTAACCATCTTGATGCCATTGCTGGCTGCCGTTTGTTGCTGGCCTTTGCAGGCTGGGTATTCAACTTCTATCCGTTTTGTAAGTTGTACCAACCAGCGGATCAGCCTGAACATCAGTATCTTCACAGACTCCTCGTGCAAACAGAAAACCCGGGGTTTTATTAAAGAGAACTTAGAGAGGGGACTTAGTAAATAGTTCCAAATTCGGTTCAATGCACGAAAACATTTATTTTTCTGCACCTCTAGACCTGGTTGCATTGTTTCCTCACAATGTGGTAGCCAAACAAGCTGTATTCATCGGCTTAAAAACCAGTTGTGGCGCGCAAAATCCGGCCATTTGGCCGGGAGTTACGGGTGCAAAAAACAGCAAAAGTTTAAGCGCATGAAGGTGTAATAAAGGTTTCGTTATGGACCGAACTCCTTCACATTAAGCACAATGATGCATGAAGCATGAAGTAAGCATAAAGATCGTTTTGACACAGAACCAGAATACTGCAATTTTTTTTAGTTCTAAAGCGGATTTTAAAATTTTGAATATACATTTAAAAACAGGAAGAACTTAATGGAAGTCTGATTTTGTGCTAAATCGATCTTTAGGCGTATGAACGATTCTGTGCAAAAAAAGATCGGTCCATAATGATACTTTTGGTGTCCTTTTTGTTTTTAAAAACCTTCGATTATATTTTCGTGCACAGTCAATGTTATGTCAATTAGATCAAATCCCTTATCTGTCTGTGTAACCCTAATAAAAGTACAGGCTGAGTTGTGCTCGTTGATGTGCATTTTTAAAAATAAGTAAAATTAAGATATTTTATATCTAATTCACCAACCGAATGATGGGCGCACAAATGGTCTTCATATCATTGCAAGCAAATCATTTGATTACAGAATGCAGTAAACCGATTCAATAAGCCTTTGAGAGTGGAGAGATTGAAATTTTTTTATTCACCCGAATTCAGCGCTCATTACCGGTTCACTTCCTTTAAGAAAACGTAAATTATTCACTACAATTAACGTTCTACTGCAAACATAGATTCTGACTCGGAACATAAGCAATAGCTTTTCGTGGACCAACCAGTTTCTTATGCCTAAATCTGCGTTACCTTTCGTTCTAGAATGTCCAAATTCCACGCTGCTCAATTACCCCGAACGTACTTAACCTGCTTAAATGTCATAATAAAAACTACGCACGACAAAAAGAAGAAATTACAGCTATAGACCTATTTATAAAAAATTGCTAGAGCCTATAAGAAGTTGCAAAAAACCATGAAAATCCTTCAGTCACCGTCATTCGATGCAAAACAGTACAGAGCGCCGTTGCTGTGTCGCGCTTTTTAGGCTGTTCCCATGCCCGTAGCAACGTGTTGCGGCGTTGCAGCAGTCCAGTCTAGCATACGAGCTAGCACTGGTTGCGCCAGTTGCTGCGTGTTGCGGCTTATAAGCCGTGTTGCGCCTGTTGCGGGGTTGCGCTGGCATAGCCCGGCCAAGCACGGCAGCACTGTTGCGGCCCGTTGCTGCGTGTTGCGGCTTATAAGCTGTGTTGCGCCTGTTGCGGCGTTGCGCTGGCATAGCCCGGCCAAGCACGGCAGCACTGTTGCGGCCCGTTGCTGCGTGTTGCGGCTAATAAGCCGTGTTGCGCCTGTTGCGACGTTGCATGGCATAGCCCTCAAGCACGGCAGCACTGTTGCGGCCCGTTGCTGCGTGTTGCGGCTAAAAGCCGTGTTGCGCCTGTTGCGGCGTTGCGCTGGCATAGTCCGACCACACGGCAGCACTGTTGCGGCCCGGTTGCTGCGTGTTGCGGCTAATAAGCCGTGTTGCGCCTGTTATGACGTTGCGCTGGCATTAGCCCAGCGGCCAGCATGCAGCACCGTTGCGGCGTTGTTGCGTGTTGCGGCTAATAAGCCGTGTTGCGCCTGTTGCGACGTTGCGCTGGCATAGCCCCGCCAAGCACGGCAGCACTGTTGCGGCCCGTTGCTGCGTGTTGCGGCTAATAAGCCGTGTTGCGCCTGTTGCGACGTTGCGCTGGCATAGCCTGCTACACGGCAGCACTGTTGCGGCCCGTTGCTGCGTGTTGCGGCTAATAAGCCGTGTTGCGCCTGTTGCGACGTTGCGCTGGCATTAGCCCACAAGCACGGCAGCACTGTTGCGGCCCGTTGCTGCGTGTTGCGGCTAATAAGCCGTGTTGCGCCTGTTGCGACGTTGCGCTGGCATAGCCCCGCCAAGCACGGCAGCACTGTTGCGGCCCGTTGCTGCGTGTTGCGGCTAATAAGCCGTGTTGCGCCTGTTGCGGCGTTGCGCTGGCATAGCCCGGCCAAGCACGGCAGCACTGTTGCGGCCCGTTGCTGCGTGTTGCGGCTAATAAGCCGTGTTGCGCCTGTTGCGACGTTGCGCTGGCATAGTCCAGCCAAGCACGGCAGTACTGTTGCGGCCCGTTGCTGCGTGTTGCGGCTTATGTCGTGTTGCGTCTGTTGCGACGTTGCGCTGGCATAGCCCAGCCGCTAACGGCAGTACTGTTGCGGCCCGTTGCTGCGTGTTGCGGCTTATAAGTCGTGTTGCGTCTGTTGCGACGTTGCGCTGGCATAGTCTGTAAGCCACACGGCAGCACTGTTGCGGCCCGTTGCTGCGTGTTGCGGCTAATAAGCCGTGTTGCGCCTGTTGCGACGTTGCGCTGGCATATCCAGCCGCTAACGGCAGCACTGTTGCGGCCCGTTGCTGCGTGTTGCGGCTTATAAGCCGTGTTGCGCCTGTTGCGACGTTGCGCTGGCATAGCCCAGCCAAGCACGGCAGTACTGTTGCGGCCCGTTGCTGCGTGTTGCGGCTTATAAGCCGTGTTGCGCCTGTTGCGACGTTGCGCTGGCATAGCCAGCCAAGCACGGCAACTGTTGCGGCCGTTGCTGCGTGTTGCGGCTAAGCCGTGTTGCGCCTGTTGCGGCGTTGCGCTGGCATAGCCCAGCCAAGCACGGCAGCACTGTTGCGGCCCGTTGCTGCGTGTTGCGGCTAAAGTCGTTGCGCCTGTTGCGGCGTTGCGCTGGCATATAGTCTGGCCAAACACGGCAGCACTGTTGCGGCCCGTTGCTGCGTGTTGCGGCTTATAAGCCGTGTTGCGCCTGTTGCGACGTTGCGCTGGCATAGCCCAGCCGGCACGGCAGCACTGTTGCGGCCCGTTGCTGCGTGTTGCGGCTATCAAGCCGTTGCGCCTGTTGCGACGTTGCGCTGGCATAGCCCAATAGCTACACGGCAGCACTGTTGCGGCCCGTTGCTGCGTGTTGCGGCTTATAAGCCGTGTTGCGCCTGTTGCGACGTTGCGCTGGCATAGCCCAAAGCTACGGCAGCACTGTTGCGGCCCGTTGCTGCGTGTTGCGGCTTATAAGCCGTGTTGCGCCTGTTGCGACGTTGCGCTGGCATAGCCCAGCGCCAACGGCAGCACTGTTGCGGCCCGTTGTTGCGTGTTGCGGCTTATAAGCCGTGTTGCGCCTGTTGCGACGTTGCGCTGGCATAGCCCAAGCACGGCAAGCACTGTTGCGGCCCGTTGCTGCGTGTTGCGGCTAATAAGCCGTGTTGCGCCTGTTGCGGCGTTGCGCTGGCATAGCCAATAGCCACACGGCAGCACTGTTGCGGCCCGTTGCTGCGTGTTGCGGCTAATAAGCCGTGTTGCGCCTGTTGCGGCGTTGCGCTGGCATAGCCCAGCCAAGCACGGCAGTACTGTTGCGGCCCGTTGCTGCGTGTTGCGGCTTATAAGCCGTGTTGCGCCTGTTGCGACGTTGCGCTGGCATAGCCCAGCCAAGCACGGCAGCACTGTTGCGGCCCGTTGCTGCGTGTTGCGGCTAATAAGCCGTGTTGCGCCTGTTGCGACGCCAGGCTGGCATAGCCCAGTCAGTTAACGGCAGCACTGTTGCGGCCCGTTGCTGCGTGTTGCGGCTTATAAGCCGTGTTGCGCCTGTTGCGACGTTAGCTGGCATAGCCCAGCCGCTAACGGCAGTACTGTTGCGGCCCGTTGCTGCGTGTTGCGGCTTATAAGCCGTGTTGCGCCTGTTGCGGCGTTGCGCTGGCATAGCCCGGCCAAGCACGGCAGCACTGTTGCGGCCCGTTGCTGCGTGTTGCGGCTAATAAGCCGTGTTGCGCCTGTTGCGGCGTTGCGCTGGCATAGCCCAGCCAAGCACGGCAGCACTGTTGCGGCCCGTTGCTGCGTGTTGCGGCTTATAAGACCTGTTGCGCTGTGAATGTTCGCTAAAACGCGGAAACTTGGTCCGCAACGCGACAGTGACGCTTAAATCCCATGTTGGTACAGATTGAGCCACTTCTGGGGAATATTGGCCGGAACTCCGTCCTGTGTTTGCCACCATTCGCCAGCGTGTGGAAGCTGTTCTACCGGCTGCCGCCGAGGATGTGTATATCGCTTGTGATGCGGAGACTGCAAAACCAGATGATGAGATTGGAATGCCCGGGGTGACCTAGGAAAGTAAATGCCGGTTGTCGATATGGAATCAAATTAACACGGATGTCTTTTTGTTTGGGTATTTGTCCGTTGCAACGTACGGCAGTGACGGCGTGCGGCTTTATAAAGCGCATAACCTAATAGCTCGGCTCAAATGACAACAGATGCAAGCATGTACGTACCCTGCTGCGTTTGTGGAAATACGTAACAACACTATAAGTAAATACAGTAAGAGATGTAAGGGAGAGAAAAATGCTTCACAGTGCGAAATTAACAGAAGCTTGAGTAATATGGAAAAGGTCCATTGCAAAGGCCTCGCTCAGGACTGCCACACAAAAATCCTAAAGTTGGGGAGCACTTGGAGAACTGCCATCTGTTCTGCATTGCTCTGCATTGCATTGTTCTGCATTGTTTTGTTCTGCGTTGTGAAAAGCATTTTTTTCACAACGCTGCGTAGGGATTATGTATTCATTCCGTTAGTATCAAGCGTGGATCAGAAGCGAGTACTCTTTTTGTCAAGATAGGGGCGCCGAGAGACAGCTGAACGATCACTGTCATTGCTGTGCTTACCGTACAGTGTTAAAACTTAAAACGGTTTCCAAACCGAATGCGACAGTGACATATGGCTACGAGTAAACAAAAGGAGGAGGAATAAAAGGCATCATGAAGTACGGGAATGCAACAGCCATAAGCCGCTGAGTCGCTGACTGATAAACAAAAATATTAAAATGCCGATTGGTAGTGGCTGGAAAGTTGGAAGAGGATTAATTTCCATTCATGTAGCATGAAAGCGCTTCTGTGCTGCTCGATTGACTGTCTACCTTGCACTCGCTAAGACTGGCCTGTTTCTACTTTCTAGAGAGTGGACGCCAGTATTTACTTTCCTGTTCAATTCGAACTTTATCATTGCTTTCACAGTATGTATATGCCGGTTGTGCTGACTTAGGTGCGTCCCGGCGCTTATTCCCAAACGGTATGCGCTTTTGATCATGTGCTCATCACTCATCATGCTGTACGTTTGCTGTTTACTTGGTTAAATGAATGCAACCCGAGAAAACAAAAGGCAAAGCGCGCAATTGCGAAGCGCTGTAAATTGCCCGAGGACCTAAAATCCACATTAAATCCCCGGTACCTAAAGTCCACACCTGAAATCGGTACCTAAAATCCACATTAAATCCCCGTACTACAAAATAGTTTACAGATACCGCTTATTAGCTCTACGCAGAATCAAACTACAAATACATATTGTAGCGGCCTGGCAACAGCCGGTTATTGTGTTTGTGTCATAATTGATATTTTGATATCAGTCTGCGTTTGAGCAGCTCCATGGCTGCCAATAAACTATGCGCCAGCTCGTGACACATATGTACGATTGTACTCTTTACTTATGAGAATATTGTCTAAATACATTCCAGTGCAAATTTAAATTATAAGTGCATAGCAATTCAAGGACAATTGACAGTTAAATTCAACACGGAATGGCTTTGCCGGTTAAAAGCAATACAAATGGCAGCCGGTGACCTTTCTTAATCATTAATCAACTTTTCAGTTGGTGCATCTGTTCAGAATTAAAGATTTCATTTTCCGGCATGATGTGTGTCTACATTTGAAGAGCAAGCGTACTATCTGCAGCATGCAGAGCAGCCGTAATACTATGTCGCGTTACAAGCTCGGACGGCGAAACAAACGGCTTTTGGTGTGAAAAAACAGAGCCACGTGCATCTGCTGGCTAAACTTTAAGTTTTGCGCATTCGCCTTGTGCAACTAAAGTACACTTCGACAAATAACCGCGGTTTCAAAAATTAATTACCAAAGGCACTGCGAATAATCCAAGAAATATTATTATTACGTTTACTGTAATATTTGTTTAATAAAAAGAAAGTCCGCGCGAAACGTAAATAGATGCGATTGCCACGAAGCCAGTTTAACATATGGAAAGGGTGTAGGACCTATTGAAAACTATAGTTGCTGCTAATATCAGCGGCACTGACATCGCATATACCCGGGAATGGGCAAAGGATCAGTTAGAACTGCCATCCTGACTATTACGAATGGTCCGAGCACTCGACACAAAGATATTGTCTTATGCCGAACGGACCATTTTTCAATGATCCGTTTTTTCCTCGGACGCATTTTTGGCCATCTGAGCGTGTCACTGATGTTTGTGCATGTAGCTGTTCAGCGCAAATTATATAAGATGAAGGCTCCGCATCAGACTTGGGCCACCGTTTTGGTGGAGTGGGAAAAATCCCACCTTTTCCGCCCACCTCCACCTTTTTTGGAGGGCGGAGGTGGGTGGAAAGTTTGAAGGTGGTGGGCGGTGGCGGGGTGGAAAATACGAGCGCGGGCGGAGGTGGGAAAAATTCAAAAGTGGGAGGATAACGGGCCCGCCACATCAAATTATATTGTTTTTCAGCCACAAATCGGGAAAAAAATTCCGCGCTCCGCGCGGTTTTGATGACATCAGTGTCACTTTGGTGACCTGAGCACGTGAAAAATTAAATAATTTTTTGATCACGTGATTTCTGTACTATTTTTGAAGTGCAACACGAGCCAAACACGCAATAAAAACTGACGAATTTTTTTTAAAGCCAGTGGGCGGGCGGGTGGACAGTGGAAGCATTTATCGTTGGCGGGCGGAGGTGGGCCATTTTTTTAGCGTGGTGGGGTGGGGTGGAGCGGAAAATTTGTGGGGTTAGGTGGGGTGGGTGGAAGGTGGAAAACGCAAAGGTGGCCCAAGTCTGCTCCGCATACCACCTTTTACCACCTATTATTATGAAATGATAATGATATCTGGGACAATCCGAATGGTTTACCTATGCAGCCGCGTTTAAATCGACGCGCTGCGCTTCATATACGGTAATGCTGTATCGGAGGTTACAGTATTAAAACCTGATTTTTAATAGTTTTTCTGGCTCGTCTAGTTTTAAGTGGCAGAAGTTCTTCTTTTCGAAAATTCAACTGTCCGTTTTCGGAAACTTTGTTCAGTGTTCGCTGACATTATAGGCTGCATCCAGAAAAAGCCGTACTGTTTTCCCATAGCGTCAATTGCGATACTAAATGCCTTAAACTTGCCATCCTTTTCCAGCTAGTAGACGGAAAAATTTGGACCTCGTTTCTTGATGTCAAAAAATTCACTTTCTAAATAGAACCTACACTTCTGCTTCCAGTTTAAAAAAAATTAAATGGCGGTATGTGGAGTCAAAAGTGGTGTGCAAAAGGTGGTATTAGGAGCCAATGGTGGTAAAAAGATGGTAAAAAAAAGTCTAGCACATGTGAATGCGCTCCCGAAGATACTAGCTCTGTCCTCGTACCTAAAATCCACATTAAATCCCCAAAACCTAAAAGTCCACACTAAACCGGTACCTAAAATCCACATTAAATCCCGGTACCTAAGTCCACACCTAAACCGGTACCAAAAATCCACAATAAGTCCCGGTACCTAAAGTCCACACCTATAATCGGTACCTAAAATCCACATTAAATTCCCGGTACCTAAAATCCACAGTAAATCCCCGGTACCTAAAGTCCACCCTAAACCGGTACCTAAAATCCACAATAAATCCCCGGTACCTAAAGTCCACACCTATAATCTGACCTAAAATCCACACCTGAATCCATACCTAGAATCCACATCATTAAGGAAAGCGCGTTGGCTTTTTTTTTATTGGCTTTTTCTTTTACACTGTCATGGCCCTTGTTTGAGCAAGACAGGTTCCTTGTACAGGCATCGCTCAGGACTGCCACACAAAGAAATTCGAAAACGCGGATCACTTGGTGAAATGTCAACGATTCTAAAAAGAACATTTTTCACAACACGGCATAGGAATTATGTATTCATTCCATTAGTATCAGGCGTGGATAAGAGGCAAGTACTCTTCCTGTCAAGATAAGGGCGTTCAGAAATACCGTGACGCAGTTGAGCGATCGCCGGTGTCATTGCTGTGCTGACCGTACAGGGTTTAAACGGTTTTCAAACCGAATGCTATAGTGCCATATGACTACAACTAAATACAAGGAGGAGGAATAAAAGGCAGGATGAAGTATCGGAATGCAACAGCCTTCAGCCGCTACCTGAAATGTTAAAAATGCCGGTTAACAGTGGCTGGAAAGTTGAAGAGGATTAAACGTCCATTCAAGCTATAAAGGAACGGTGCTGGGTTAGATAAGATGAAAGCGCTTCTGTGTTGTACAATGTAATGTTTATTTTGCACTCGTTAACACAGGCCTGTTTCATGTTTAGAGACTACGCCAGTATTCACTTTCCTCTTCATTTCGCCAGTATTTACTTTCATGTTCCTGCTCAGTGTTAAGGTACTTTCCTGTCAACGCTTTCATGGTATATGCCGGATGTGCAAACTTATGTGCGTCCCAGTGCTTGTTCCCAAACGGTATGTGCTTCTCATCATGCGCTCATCAGTGCTGTGTTTTATGTTTACTTTGTTAAATGAATGCAACTTGAGCAAATAAGAGGCAAAGCTCGCAGTTAGGAACACTGTAAACTGCCCAAGCATGGAAATTGTGCTACAGGCGACAACGTAGATTCCTATAATTCGGTTTTTCCGCATTTCTGGCAATTTTACAATATGAATTCGAAAACCAGAGACACTGTGCAGTATTCTTCGCGCTGATCCACACGACAAAAACTTCTTCAGAACTGATTACTTGATAATCAATGTTCTCGTACAAGTTGGTACACGAAATTTCGTAAAACTTATTAAATATTCTAATGTGGAGAAACACAGAGAATACGTTTCCTGCATCCCATTGCATATCACACTGCAGATCTGTATTACAAAATAATTTACAGGTATCGTTTCACAGCGCTACGCAGAATCAAATAACATATATACGAAAACATTATTCAAACACAATCCAGTGCCCGTTTTTCTTATGAAATCAATACGTAGTAGCCAAGGTCAATTGGGAGATAAATCAACACGGAATTGCTGTTGATTTACACGTCAGGAATGACTCAGCATAGACATACTGTCCATCAGTCCACAACCCATAAGTGCCCAGCCACAAGTGAAATCGGAGCGAAATGAAAATATCATCGCATTACTCGGAAAGCTTTAGGTCAAATGTGCCTGAATATTTTACAGTAATTTTACAGCTGCCCAGTTGCCTCATTGAGCATGAGGAACAATTTCTTTCTCGATGCATAAACAGTTAAATTCTGCGTACTGCAACAACACTGTGCAAATGATGCAATAAGAAATTGATGAAAAATTCATTGATCGCTACGTGGATATGGTTATTACGGAAAATTCATTAAGAATCTCCTTACAAATGCAATTTGACCGCCCTCGTGCAGATCGCTTACCTAATACTGCAAATGCTCCATCACTCAATAATTCTGTATTATCATTCCCGCTGCAATTTAGTACATGCAAGTTAAGTGACCTTGGCTCGCTTAAAACGCAATTTTGTGGCTTAAGTATTCTTTTATCTAACAGATCGATCCAGGCTTACTGCATTCAACCATTTAGAATCTTTGCAATATTGTGCCCGGCTGACCTAACGGCTGTAACTTACAAGGGCGCCGTCACCAAACGGCTATAAATTCATCGTTTGCTGCAGGAGGGTAGAGGAACATTCGAGCAGGAATTCTGCTAACAAACTTTCAACTATCGCTGAAAGTAATTAATCGAGTTTAAAACCGCGTGCCGATCGATCCTTACAAAAAACAGTTCAACACGTATTGCTTCCTATTATAAACCGTTTCCGAGAAGACTATGTCATGAATACTGTACTATCAATGCATTGACCAGTATTAAGCAGCAAATATGCTCCTGCAAACCCAGTGCGAATTTACCTTTAAATTTTTCTTTGGCCATTCACTGTTGAACATGACAGATGAAAATAATTTTTTATCCCCATACTATTGTTCCTCTACATATGTTCTTGCAAAAACTTCGAAAGTAAGATTAACTTACTGAAGATTTTCTTATTTCCGTCTATATATTAGCCGTCCGACAGTCATGGTACGTACTTAATTTTCACAAAATCAGGGGGTAATTATTGTGTCCCTCTTGCAGAAGAACGTCCACCGTGCCGAAGGAGCCGTGGTACATCGGATAGGAAAACTGCTTCGTAATTTTTGTACAAACGTATTCCAATTAAAATATGCGCTGTAATCAGATCGGAAATTGAAATAAAATCCGAAATTAGAGATAATTATAAATCTGGTGTATCAGCGACAAATCGGATCAGAAAACTGATTCGTAATTCCGTGAAAATCCCGTTGTAGGCACAGAATACAGATAATAACTGAAGCCTCCGTATGTACAACGTTCAGGGAATTTAGTATGCATTACGTCAGGCCTTCTTGAACAATGCACAGACAACACAAACCCAATCCGATCTTGGTGCTAATAAGAGTTGGTCAGTGCTACTAACCACTGAGCAGCCTGCAGATGTAAGGGTTACAACGTTGTCCTACTAGTAACGCAGCTTACAAGCTGTTAACGACTGCCATTGTGTAATGAACAGCACTGGTGGTCGCTGTTATCCATTTTTGCGGAGGTCACACAAGTAGCATTATAATTGTGGTCTATTGATCGTATTCGTGGCTCTTCGGAACCTCAATCACAGAACGGGCTCAGAATGGACTATCTGGAATATTTTTGTCGAATCGGTTTTAAGTTCCAGAACGTTTGCCGGAAGTCCGTAGGTAAAATAGCCGTTGGTGTCTCTGGTAAATAATTACGGTCTGTAATTATATTGCCTTGGAAGGAACAATTACAGTATCGTCCGGATCTTGCCGGTACGTTCTGGAATAATTGCATTCAGTGGGTTAATGAGGGGGGATATGAGAACCCATCAGCAGCCTCTGTACTCTGCCATATTAATTTTCACTTCATTACTTTTTTAACCTATGTCAGCGCCAGTTTAGCCGTTACAAACATATCAGGTCTATAATACTATATATGCAATGACCATTTTCTTGATACACCATTCACGCACAGTTGCATCAAGGCATTAATTTTAAGAATGAGGATTCTATGAAGATTTTCTAAATCTCCATATGGATGCAATCCTTATGAATTCCTGATGAATCTCCTTATGGAAAATGCATAATAAATCTCAGTACGGACGTATTTATTGGACGGCCATCATACAATCCCGTGCAGAGCTACCAATGAGCTATCGATCGATTTCATTCTCTCTTCGATCTCGTATGCTCGAATTAAAGTGGCCTTTGCTAATTTAATCCGCATTTATTCGGCTCATTTACCGCATAATACCGCCGTTGGGCCTGCGACATTCTTTCTGGCAGACGAGGTAATTACGTCGAAAGTGGGCAACACCAACAAATGCTTAGCCGGGAGGATTCCCTAACAAAACGGTTTCTAATGCGCTGCGCTATCCCGCTCTCCTTCCGGATAATCTGACTAACCTTGTGCATATATGGTAAATATCGCACCAGACGACAATAAATTCCGCGCATAGGTGCAACGCATTCTTCGTCTTGCTTATTCACAGAGAGGCAGTGAATTATTGAACAAAGCCCGCCAACGCCGTCATACGACGCCGTGCGGCGGGGTTTCTTTCAGCGCCCTTAATAACCTTACCATGCACGCAATTTTGTTATAATTTGAGCTTCATTAAAGTCCATCAATGTGTGGATAGTTGCCGGTTTGTTGCCAACTTGCCATATGGACATCAGTGTTGGAAAATAGAACAATCTGTTGCTTATTACAGTATATTTTTCCCGTGCAGAGGGTACAGTTAACGATTTTAAAAACTGGTGTTTCGTTTTAACGGATATTGCGCAAACAAGCGTCCCCGTTCGAACCAGTACGAGCGATTTATGCGCGCTGTTTATGGATTTTGTTGTTAACCTTTGGAACCGTGAACTGGCCTTTTTCCAGTCTACTAATCTTACACTGTAGGTAGTTTTTCGAGCCAGTGTAAAAAATGTCCCTAAATGCTACATTTTCTCCGACGAATTCCACACCGCCCAACACAACCTGGGATTTCTCTCCCATCTACAGTTTATGCACCATCTTCCTCACTGTCATCGGCAACGGTTTCATTCTCTTCCTGTACATCCGCTCCAGCAAACTGCACGGTCCCTTCGCCGTCTACGTCATCAACCTTTTAATCGCTAATATGTTATGCAGCCTCATCCAGACCCCGCTGGATCTCTACGTCCGGTTGATCCGCCACCACTCCTTCCCGGCGCTGTTCTGCTCCTTCCACGTCTACTTCAATTATGCCCTGACCACCACCATCCCCGTGGCGCACGTCCTTATCACCCTTAACCGGGTGTGGGCCATCGCTGCACCTTTATCCTACCGGCGGCATCACTCATATAAAATGGCAGCCGGGATTTGCGTTGGGATGTGGGTTTTCCTCAACGCCTACATTGTCCCGTGTGTCGTCATTGATGGTGTGTATTACCGGACGGTCTTTGATAATGTCCACTGCACGGCCAATCAGGATTGGTCATACTGGGTATGTACAAAACGTGATGTTTCATAACCTGTCACGCTAGTACGCTATTTGAAAATATCTCGTACGTGCTGACATCAAAGAGCGTATCAGTTTATTTGCGCTTGTTAATTGAAAGATTTGGCAAAGGCAAACTACGGTGGCTAAACGCACAAGCTCTTTTTGATTCCCCAAAAAGACCGATTAAGTTGTATATTTGCAAGGATGTGCTGCAAAATGACTAACCCTGATACAAATTCAATTCAACCTGTTTCAACATTTGTTTTGAATTCCAAATTCATATAATTTTTCCAGATCAAATCCACATTCATCTGATTTGCTGAAAATTAAATTTTCGTTGCATATACGTGCAAGCAATTTTAATTAATTTGTGACTTTATATGGAGCCAATGCAACTAAAACATAAGAGTAATTTTCAAAGCAGTGGTGTCCATTTAAATTAGCATTCGTTGAAAGCTGCTTTTGGAATTAATTTTCTGCATTCCTGGTAAAATCCTTTAAATCGTTCAACGCTAGGAAAAAATGAAGTTACCTAGAGCACAGCGAAAGTATCGTGTACTGATTTGCACACGGGATGAATAATATTGCAGGTGCAAGGATGCCGCGCCATGTTCTACATCGGTACCGAAGTCATCATTGTAGCTGTGTATCCATATTTCCTGTACAAGTGGCGCCAACGCTGCCGGATACGGGGAAAGATCACGGTGGTGCAGAGCGCCAGTGAATCGGTGAAAAATGCCGGCGAGGTGTCGGAGCAGACGGCTGCCTCGCGGGCTTCGGCGCGGTCGTTCCTCGTGCTGACATTGTTGACTGCCAATGTGGTAGTATGCTGGACACCGATGAATGTGTATTTTCTATCTAATCGCTACATTGTTAATGGAGAATTCTACAAATTTGCCAAACTGATCAAGCTGACGTTTTCCGCTGTGGATCCGCTCTTGTTCGCTATAGCAATTAAGGATCTCCGAGAGGCATGCCGGGATCTCTTTCAATGTTCTCGTTTGTAGGAAAATCGGGATATGCACAGAAAACCGTATCGCACATTCTGACGGAACTGTTTTCCGCAGAATGCGCACAGCATCAAAATTTTGCAGTATTAATGCTATTTTCATTTACTTTGTATTCGTGCAGTTGGAACTTGGAACTTGAAATACAGTAATTATTCTCATGTGTCTACTGTTACAATTTATTTTGGTTGACCCTGGTCGCTTGTGCGCAAATAAGCGTAACAATGTTTTTTCGAGCCCGATTTTTTCCCGAGTGAAGGCTAAATAAGGTTAATTAACAGATGCCACTACATATTTACGTACAAAATAGTCACCTTTAATAAGTATCATGGTACGGGTACAAACTATGCACCAGAACAAAACGGCATTTACAAAAGAAACACTTCCTCTATGCAATCCTGATCGGGGATCGTACCCATTACACAAATCGCGTTTCCCCGTTGTATTTGCACAGATATTCGCTGTTTAAAAAACTCTTTCGCCCGCTTTTGGCCAGTTGAAGTTGCTATTTATTCCGTTTCCAACCGTTTCCACTAGCTTTTTAGTACCGTCTCCATAAGGTCCGTAAATTTCGATGGCTGCAGCAACGAAATCGTATCTTGCTTGCAACCAAGCGTGTTTCGCGAGTTTCTTCCTTTCAGCGAGTTCGGCTGCTGCGCCGGCGTTCACGGAAGTGCGGTCGATATACGAAACCGCCAGCGTGTCTACGCAGGTGACGTCTATGGCCAGCGGTTTTCCGCGCGCCCACGGTATTAGTGTGATCACGTCCGGCCTTTTCCTATCCTTCACAGACAGACCTTTTGGTTCCATTCTAGAGGGAAAACCGGCTGACTTCAAGCCTCGGGCAAATTCCGCGCTGATTCCGTCATGTCTTGGTAGTCTCCCGGCAGACCGCTTACAGCGAAGTCCATGCCGACCTAACTCGTCGACCAAACCTCCACAAACGCACACATGTGGAGTAACTATTGGTGCACCCAGACGCAACGCAACACTGATGCGGAAGGCATTGTCCTCCAGGAGATTACCAAGGCAGGCTGCGGGTAAAGCATGAATCCACACACCTGATTCCGGAACTGATACCGCCTTCAGGTGCGCGACTTCCTCCGGTAAAGTCCGTAGCGTAGTCAGCCTTGAAAACGCATTCAAGGTCACAGGAGTGTCCCAGGCTTTCTGGACGTGTCGGATGGCTTGCGCCGGAATTTCGTCGGTGTCGGCCTCTAACTTCCAGGCGCGAGTGGCGGTAGTAACATCCGTTGCCGTCAGTTTCGGGCACAGCTTGGAAATCAGTGGATGTAACGAAGAAGCCGATGCCAAGTAGGCAGAAGGAGCTAGCTTCTCAGTTCGC
The DNA here is from genome assembly GCF_019649055.1 of Paramacrobiotus metropolitanus. Taxonomy (NCBI): domain Eukaryota; kingdom Metazoa; phylum Tardigrada; class Eutardigrada; order Parachela; family Macrobiotidae; genus Paramacrobiotus; species Paramacrobiotus metropolitanus. The sequence goes on from NW_026570283.1 coordinate 827,805, forward strand.
CTGATTCCCAAACCCCCGAAACGAACGGGAAGGGAGGCCTGCAGCCATGTTGGATGATCCATCTTTACATTGGTGATGGTCTCAACTGATTCGCGAAATACCTGGTCCAGTCTGTACAGCTCTTGTGGAAACATCCATGCGGGGGAAGTGCGCAAGATATGTACTATTTTTGGCACCCCAAGGCAGTTCTTCAACAGGAACAGGGCTTGGTGTTTAGGAATAAGCTGCAAACGGCCGCACATAATTCCCAACTGGTTGATTTTTTCATTGATTATCGGGATTACGGCGGCTGGTAGAAGAGGGGATCCCAGCAAATTTAGCTTATCCGCTGTTACTAAAGCTATTCCAGGGAACAAGCTGGTGAACTCGTTAGCGGCCGATGAACGCTGTGCTTCGGTGCCCCCGCACAAAAACAGTTCGCACTTGGCGATGTTGACTTCCAGGCCGACTTTCTTAGCTTCCACTATCAGCAGCAAGTTACGGATCACTTCCGATGGTGTTCCTCCTAATTTCCCATCATCCATGTACCAAGCGTTCAGGTAAGCGTTTAGCTTGTCGATGACGAACTGAAGTACTAAACAAAACAAGGCCGGACCAAGAGGATCCCCTTGCTGCACGCCAGACTGCGAGGCAATTATTGTTTCACCTAAGAACAGCGAAGAGTATGAACCGTAGCACATTTTCACAAAGGCGTAATTTTCCGGTATGACTTCAGCCGTTATCCGCAGTACTTCCTCGCGTGACACGCAGTCGAAGGCGTTAGTGAAATCGATTTTTAGAAGAGCTTTAACGCCGCCACTATATTCGAGCAGGAAATCTCTAGCTGCGTGGATAATTCCTTCGACTCCTCTCTTTACTCCGGAGCCTAGTTGATGTGGTTGTAGAATCTCCGCTGTGACTGGCCTAATTCGGATATCCACCGCCTTGGCAGCAATACGGCGGTATATATTTCCTACGGCGATCGGGCGCAAGCCACCATCCTTTTTACGCAAGGCAACCAGTCGAGCGCCACACAAGAGTGGGACCACCTCAGGAGGAGCTTTGCCCGCTAAGATAAGGTTGAGCAGGTCCGTCAGAGCGTCGCACAAACTAGATGCGGCGTCATCCATTCTTGCCCCAATCAGGTCCAGCAAATGTTGGGGACGCAGATAATCCAGGCCTCCTGCGCTGCCACGTGGCATCGCCTCTAGGACAGATAAAACCTCAGCGGGGGTAAGAGGGGCGAAACTAGAGGCTGGAGGATCGGGCGGCGGTGTAGGTAACGGGGCAGCTGGGTGTTTAAGCTTCATTGATTCTATTACAATCGGGGTACTGTCAGCTACAGAGTCCGACGAGAGCAGAGTGCGTACCGCTCCACTGACGTTAAAATCATCAATCTGAATACCCACTCGACGGGCGATCTCGTCCTCGGGAGTAGCGCGCCGAGGCTTACCGGGTGCGGCTTTGGTTTCTTCATCGTCAAGTTCGCCGCTCTCAAATTTAGCGATCTGGTCCCGGATGTGCGATGTGATGGAGGTTTTCCGAGACTTTTTACTGGCGCCTGGGAGAGAGAGGATCGCTGAGGGAGCGGAAAGCAGCTTTAGCCACGAAGATGAGTCGTTGGCAGATACAGCGCTCCGCATAAGCTTGGCCAAGGCTATCGCAACGGAGGCACGTGCTGCTTTCGGTATCCGTCGCATAAGTTTTCTCCTAGCCGAAATGAAAGGAGGAGGCAACGCCCCGGTTGCGGTCGGAGGAGAACGGCGCGTTTGGCCCTGGGATTGCGGAGGATCGACGGGGCGCCCGAGTCGTTGTGCTTGGCGCTCGAGACAGTTCCCACTGCCTAAATGACTGCCCTGGCGCTTGCAGATTAACTGACAGTCGGGGCAGGTCCACGTCATCGCAGCTATGGACAGAAATCTCACGGCAGAATGGGGAGTACGGAAGCCAGAGGAAAGAAACTACAGAGTACGGCACGGTGGGGGCCTGATAACTACGGGACAAGCTGCCACGACAGCCTCCGAAGGGATTCCGAAGAAATCCTTCGGACTAGGTCTCGTAGACACCCATCGTACACGGATGAGGGAAATTAATCATCCGAGGGCAATAGATGAACCCAGCATAGTCAAATCAAATCCGTTATATAACTTTTTTATAGATCACGATTTTCGCACCAAAAAAATTTTTTTTTTTTTGTACGTACATGTTCACAACGCTCAATTTAAAACAGCACAGATGTCAACGTTGTGGCACGTATTACGCAAACATGCTTATGCTTTTTTATTCGAACCCGTTGTTCGGTGTAATAAAACAATTATACTGATTTATCCATCTTCGAAGCCTTCTCATCACACAAACTGATAGTGAATCATAAATTTTTATTAAGTAATACATTCTTGAGCCGAAAATCAGATGGCAGTAATCGTTTTAGTGCGTTAGCGCTTTGTACGGCTTTCAGCGTCAATATGCTTAAAGAACTAGGAGCAACTCGTAACTGTGGAAAGAAGTCTTAAAAGTACTTCAGTATGATTTTTCACGAAATGAAAGGTAAAATCCAATTCATTGGTAGTGAGGCATTGTACAATACCGAATGTAAACCAAGCGGGCAAGTAATCGAAACACGGTAAAAGTAATATCTGAACAGAAATACAGCGGAAATCATACACAGGAGTGTCTAATTAAGCAGTGCCAATAACATCAGTTTTGATGCTGTTCTGGTGCATATACAGATAACCGCAAATGAACACCGACACCGATATGCTAGTGGCAGTGCTTATGGGCACTTGAGGTGCCGGTGCGGCCAACCCTGGACTAGCGGGTGTATTTGGAGCCGGTGCAGCCAATCCTGGAGCGGGTGTATTTGGAGCCGGTGCAGCCAGTCCTGGAGCGGGTGTATTTGGAGCCGGTGCAGCCAGTCCTGGAGCGGGTGTATTTGGAGCCGGTGCAGCCAGCCCTGGAGCGGGTGTATTTGGAGCCGGTGCAGCCAGTCCTGGAGCGGGTGTATTTGGAGCCGGTGCAGCCAGTCCTGGAGCGGGTGTATTTGGAGCCGGTGCAGCCAGTCCTGCAGCGGGTGTATTTGGAGCCGGTGCAGCCAATCCTGGAGCGGGTGTATTTGGAGCCGGTGCAGCCAATCCTGGAGCGGGTGTATTTGGAGCCGGTGCAGCCAGACCTGGAGCGGGTGTATTTGGAGCCGATGCAGCCGGTCCTAGAGCGGGTGTATTTGGAGCCGGTGCAGCCAGTCCTGGAGCGGGTGTATTTGGAGCCGGTGCAGCCAGTCCTGGAGCGGGTGTATTTGAAGCCGGTGCAGCCAGTCCTGGAGCGGGTGTATTTGGAGCCGGTGCAGCCAATCCTGGAGCGGGTGTATTTGGAGCCGGTGCAGCCAATCCAGGAGCGGGTGTATTTGGAGCCGGTGCAGCCAGTCCTGGAGCGGGTGTATTTGGAGCCGATGCAGCCGGTCCTAGAGCGGGTGTATTTGGAACCGGTGCAGCCAATCCTCGAGCGGGTGCATTTGGAGCCGGTGCAGCCAGTCCTGGAGCGGGTGTATTTGGAGCCGGTGCAGCCAGTCCTGGAGCGGGTGTATTTGGAGCCGGTGCAGCCAATCCTGGAGCGGGTGTATTTGGATCCGGTGCAGCCAGTCCTGGAGCGGGTGTATTTGGAGCCGGTGCAGCCAATCCAGGAGCGGGTGTATTTGGAGCCGGTGCAGCCAATCCAGGAGCGGGTGTATTTGGAGCCGGTGCAGCCAATCCTGGAGCGGGTGTATTTGGAGCCGGTGCAGCCAATCCAGGAGCGGGTGTATTTGGAGCCGGTGCAGCCAATCCTGGAGCGGGTGTATTTGGAGCCGGTGCAGCCAATCCAGGAGCGGGTGTATTTGGAGCCGGTGCAGCCAATCCTGGAACGGGTGCATTTGGAGCCGGTGCAGCCAATCCAGGAGCGGGTGTATTTGGAGCCGGTGCAGCCAATCCTGGAGCGGGTGTATTTGGAGCCGGTGCAGCCAATCCTGGAGCGGGTGTATTTGGAGCCGGTGCAGCCAATCCAGGAGCGAGTGTATTTGGAGCCGGTGCAGCCAATCCTGGAGCGGGTGTATTTGGAGCCGGTGCAGCCAATCCAGGAGCGGGTGTATTTGGAGCCGGTGCAGCCAATCCTGGAACGGGTGCATTTGGAGCCGGTGCAGCCAATCCAGGAGCGGGTGTATTTGGAGCCGGTGCAGCCAATCCTGGAGCGGGTGTATTTGGAGCCGGTGCAGCCAATCCTGGAGCGGGTGTATTTGGAGCCGGTGCAGCCAATCCAGGAGCGAGTGTATTTGGAGCCGGTGCAGCCAATCCTGGAGCGAGTGTATTTGGAGCCGGTGCAGCCAATCCAGGAGCGGGTGTATTTGGAGCCGGTGCAGCCAATCCAGGAGCGGGTGTATTTGGAGCCGGTGCAGCCAATCCTGGAGCGGGTGTATTTGGAGCCGGTGCAGCCAATCCAGGAGCGGGTGTATTTGGAGCCGGTGCAGCCAATCCTGGAGCGGGTGTATTTGGAGCCGGTGCAGCCAATCCAGGAGCGGGTGTATTTGGAGCCGGTGCAGCCAATCCTGGAGCGGGTGTATTTGGAACCGGTGCAGCCAATCCAGGAGCGGGTGTATTTGGAGCCGGTGCAGCCAATCCTGGAACGGGTGCATTTGGAGCCGGTGCAGCCAATCCAGGAGCGGGTGTATTTGGAGCCGGTGCAGCCAATCCTGGAGCGGGTGTATTTGGAGCCGGTGCAGCCAATCCTGGAGCGGGTGTATTTGGAGCCGGTGCAGCCAATCCAGGAGCGAGTGTATTTGGAGCCGGTGCAGCCAATCCTGGAGCGGGTGTATTTGGAGCCGGTGCAGCCAATCCAGGAGCGGGTGTATTTGGAGCCGGTGCAGCCAATCCTGGAACGGGTGCATTTGGAGCCGGTGCAGCCAATCCAGGAGCGGGTGTATTTGGAGCCGGTGCAGCCAATCCTGGAGCGGGTGTATTTGGAGCCGGTGCAGCCAATCCTGGAGCGGGTGTATTTGGAGCCGGTGCAGCCAATCCAGGAGCGAGTGTATTTGGAGCCGGTGCAGCCAATCCTGGAGCGAGTGTATTTGGAGCCGGTGCAGCCAATCCAGGAGCGGGTGTATTTGGAGCCGGTGCAGCCAATCCAGGAGCGGGTGTATTTGGAGCCGGTGCAGCCAATCCTGGAGCGGGTGTATTTGGAGCCGGTGCAGCCAGTCCTGGAGCGGGTGTATTTGGAGCCGATGCAGCCGGTCCTAGAGCGGGTGTATTTGGAGCCGGTGCAGCCAGTCCTGGAGCGGGTGTATTTGGAGCCGGTGCAGCCAGTCCTGGAGCGGGTGTATTTGAAGCCGGTGCAGCCAGTCCTGGAGCGGGTGTATTTGGAGCCGGTGCAGCCAATCCTGGAGCGGGTGTATTTGGAGCCGGTGCAGCCAATCCAGGAGCGGGTGTATTTGGAGCCGGTGCAGCCAGTCCTGGAGCGGGTGTATTTGGAGCCGATGCAGCCGGTCCTAGAGCGGGTGTATTTGGAACCGGTGCAGCCAATCCTCGAGCGGGTGCATTTGGAGCCGGTGCAGCCAGTCCTGGAGCGGGTGTATTTGGAGCCGGTGCAGCCAGTCCTGGAGCGGGTGTATTTGAAGCCGGTGCAGCCAGTCCTGGAGCGGGTGTATTTGGAGCCGGTGCAGCCAATCCAGGAGCGGGTGTATTTGGAGCCGGTGCAGCCAATCCTGGAGCGGGTGTATTTGGAGCCGGTGCAGCCAATCCAGGAGCGGGTGTATTTGGAGCCGGTGCAGCCAATCCTGGAACGGGTGCATTTGGAGCCGGTGCAGCCAATCCTGGAGCGGGTGTATTTGGAGCCGGTGCAGCCAATCCAGGAGCGAGTGTATTTGGAGCCGGTGCAGCCAATCCTGGAGCGGGTGTATTTGGAGCCGGTGCAGCCAATCCAGGAGCGGGTGTATTTGGAGCCGGTGCAGCCAATCCTGGAGCGGGTGTATTTGGAGCCGGTGCAGCCAATCCAGGAGCGAGTGTATTTGGAGCCGGTGCAGCCAATCCTGGAGCGGGTGTATTTGGAGCCGGTGCAGCCAATCCAGGAGCGGGTTTATTTGGAGCCGGTGCAGCCAATCCTGGAGCGGGTGTATTTGGAGCCGGTGCAGCCAATCCAGGAGCGGGTGTATTTGGAGCCGGTGCAGCCAATCCAGGAGCGGGTGTATTTGGAGCCGGTGCAGCCAATCCTGGAGCGGGTGTATTTGGAGCCGGTGCAGCCAATCCTGGACTAGCGGGTTTCTGTCGTGCAGGAGCAAATGGTAGTTGTTTGGATACGTTGTCGATCGGTAGAATTTCGGCATGTGTCGCTGCCCAGTCATTTGTGCCTGCCCAGTAGTTTTTTCCTAGAAAGCACGGCTTACTTGGGTTTCTCGAATTTACTAACCAAGACTTGGTAGCCAAGCATAGGTAAAGTGCCAAAGTTTAAAAAGAAATTATTTGAATTGATTTCATATCTTATGGGTTGTTATGCAGCAGCAACGGTCACATGTAACGCGCCATCATTGTATACTTCTACTCCTGTATGGTACGAGATAAGTAGTATTATCTACTTGCTCGCATTGTGTACTAGTACTATTGAAATTTCTTTATTTACCTGATCCCTGTGTGCTGCCAAATGGACGTGTCACTTCGATGGCCATTTGGACGTCGATTGGTTTGGCGAGCGGCAACGCTACGAGTGCAAAAAGAAGAAATTGCGTTGTGGACTTGGATAAGCCACGAAATGCAAGCAAGTGTTCTAACGTTTTATCCATGTTTAAGAAATCAATAGTCTTTTGAATTACCGGCGACTTGGTTTCTTGCCTTGACATTGCTTTGCATTTATATATGAGATTATTTAGTCACGCCGTAGATACCCGCCAGGAGGAATGTCAGTTATGCGCTTGAATTCCGGTTAGAGCGGTGCTAACTTAAGTACGTATATACCATTGTTGGTTGTGTGACGTGCCTTACTCTGTTCACTTTGTATTTCTTCTAGCATTTGGCAAATCACTTTGAAACTATCGCGAGAAACGCTTTGCAACATTTCCGGAATGGTGTCGAATTTATTCATGACATGCTGTTGTTATCCTGTAGCACATTTCCAGAATCCCGATCAGTTTCCGTTGAGTAATAAGGCAAATGCACGTTGGCATGCATTGCAGACCGGAGGGAAAATATTGTTAAGCAAAAGTTCCGCTATGCTCATGTGTGCCGCTTCAGGCGTAAACGGTTAAAATTGTAATTTCTTGATTTCTTCAGCTTACCATCTCTTGGATATTGGTAAACGGCAACTTGCGGAAGCTGAAGAATTCTTCGGTCACATCCTGACAGCGTATCTTCAGTTTCTTAAACCATAGTGTATTTAAATGCTGCCTCTGGCTCTGGGCAACAAGAGGTCATGTGAGACTCTAATATTTTAAAGTTTCTATCTTTGGATGCGCGGCTGCTTAATACAGTACAGATCTGTACGTAATAGCATTTGTCGGCCTACAAAGTGTTAAAGATTATTACAATAACGACCTACGGAGCGGCTCCGCATTGTCGTTTTACAGCAGCGGACATTGTCAGTGATGATAGGGAACGTACGGAAGGATGGTATGGAGTGCTTTCGTGAAAGTTATAAACTGGTTATCGACTGAATCGACGAAAAACCGCTGAAGGAACTTTCATTGAAGTAGGCTAGATCGAGCGATCATTGCCCATTCACTTACTATAAGTATAGGCGGTCAACCGAACTTACGAGTAGTAGCCAGCGAGCGTCCCCATGCTACCACAGTTCTTTGCAGTATTTATCGGAGTGTAGTTCTTTATGTTCAGCGCGTAGACCTTTCCCAGCTGTGACATACTGTTATATACTTATTTCACAATTTAATGAGCGAGGTGAAGCTGATTCCGGGTTCTTCCCGCAGTGTCACGTGCCAACCGGCAATTAAAGGTCACGGGGACTATGCGTTCTGTTAGCTGAATACAATATTTGGTCGTGCACATTATTTGATAGTTTTCTATGGATTTGCAGTTGCTGCTGACGGAAAAAGTTGCCAGTTCAGATATCTTTCGATACGGTGAAACCGCCTCAACCTGTAGTGACGACACGACTTTCATCGAAAATAATGTGCTATTTTAAATGAGCGGATTTGTTGACATACCAAAGCTTACAAAGGGATCACTTCTGCATAAAAATTAAACGCAGGTAATCTGATAGGTGCACATCCTGCGAAACACGCAATGATATGCAGTTTGGGGCGCACGGCATGTTTTGATATCAGTGCCAGTATGCTCAAGAAGTGTCGGGTGACCCGTGAGCAAGCAGACAACCTGTCAGCAGCCAGCTTGCAGATTTTCTGCCAGCTCTGCGTTTCTCACGCGGATGTAAAAAACGATTACAGCAATCGTACAGTACAGTAGCGATTAGGATTACAAGACATACACGGCGTTGTTCGCGTGATAGAAATAATTTTCAGATTCACACAGCGGCGTAACGACCTTTTTTGTTTGGGGTGGGCCAGGCGCGCCGAAGTTAACCCCTTAGGGGTGTCGCCCCCGAATTGACGGGGGGTTGGGGCTCGGCTACTCAGGGGCATAACGACGATTTCGTTACACTTGGGCAGCGTTCTTACGTGCCCGGGGGGTGGGGGTGCAGTAGGGAAACCAAGCTCGTAGACAAACTAAAGGGTATCTGCTTATCTGCTTACCGGAGAACGGCAGCCAGTTATTCATCATTTACCGTTTATCGAAAATCGACAGGGCACTCGGTTATTTCTCATTAATAATTCTTTTTTTTATTGCTAATACCCGTTTAAATCAAATAATTATTCCAATAAATAATGAAAGGAATCAACAGAAATGGCAAACCAGTGCATTTATTGCAGTGTTTATGAGTGTTTACTTTGAGCAACTTTCTTTATGCACTAAGTTATGCAGAGATATCAGATTAATATTTTGATTTGCCATGAAAAGCAATAGGCAAGGCTAGACCAATTATACTCGTAGCACCTGCTTCAAATGCTTGCGAGTGGCATGACCAAACTGAAGAGGCGAATTTAACCCGCTTGGGTGGGAAGGCACTAAGAATCCGGAAACCCAAAAGATGGTGAATTAATCTCCTGTAGAAATTACTTCAAAATTCTTGAAGTAATTAAACTGTTTTGGTTTTTTCGTGGAACACAAAGTTTCGTGTCACAAATTACTACAACAATTCGCGCGAAGCGCGAAGCCAGCGAACGATTTGGTGCTAAAATTGCTAGAAATTCCATTAAGCCATAATTCCAAATATTTTTACAGCGAAAGCTAAAGGGCATGAAGACTCAAAAAAATTTAGTGAACTTTCGCGCGAAGCTGACGCACATTTTTGCAACGAAAATTACGAGAAATTCGATGAAAAATATTAAATTATCATGAATTTCATACAAACCTCTCCTTGGAGTATGGTTTACTATTTTAAATAGGTAAATAATAAATATACTTCGTAAACATGTGTGATTGTAAAACATGATGAACTCAATGCCTATATTTCGCTCGGGGATTTGAAGTTCATTTATAGAAGTACTGTAGTTTCACTAAGGGGCTAGTTTCGCGCGGAGCGCGAAGGTAACGGCCGGTTTTACTGTGAAAATCGTTAGAAATTTAAAAAATGCATTCAAACCAAATTATTTGTATGTTGTACGGCGGCTTTTGTGCGATTTTAAACATGGAAGCGACAGGACCGAAAGTTATTTTTAGAAAATATCGAAAAAATCATCACCTTATCGTTGTCAACTAACTTTTTCATTTCCGGACTGCCACCGGTTTCACTGCTCAAGTTTACATATAAATTGTTACGTAGATCACCCTAAAGGCAAGCGGGGGGGCCCTTCTGCCTTGACCGTGGCCCACCCCAAAGCCCGCGGGCCTTCGGCCCCCGCGGTTGGCTTTGGGGTGGGCCTCCCATTATAATTTTCGGCGCCGCCGAGCTTTGGGGTGGGCCATGGCCCCCGTTTTATTAGGCTCGTCACGCCTCTGGATTCACATGTTAACCGACTAATTTCTTAAGAGGTCCAATAACTCTCTACACCACTACTCAGCCAACCACTCCAAACACGCCAATTTGGCGTGTTTGGAGTGGTTGGCTGAGTAGTGGTGTAGAGCCAGTTGTGAATAAAAGCGCAAATTCTTACCGATATATTGTATAAGGCAAGAAGCGCAAAAAGCAAAGCTGCTTTTTTGAAAATTCAACACTGTATTGTTAAATGGTTCTTATCAAAAGACATACAACCGAAGACATAGTTCCTAGACAGCCCAATATAAAAGTCTGTCTGTCAGTTCAGCCCGTTTTAATAGTCGACGCTTAATGTGAGCTTAGTTCGCGCATCGGTTCTTCGCCCAGTTCACTTGTACACGATGAAGTCCGCCGCTGCTCTCACCATGCTGTGGGCCACCGTCTCGCTGCTACTGTATTACAGCACCGCGCAGTCTGCTAACACACCGTGGAACCTGGGCATGCCACAATCAACACTGGAAACGGCACAATCTGGAAGAGACACCGTCAAGAACCTAGCGAAAAGAAGGTAAGGCAGCATCAACATTTTAACGGTTTACGTTAAGACGGGGAAGCAGGTTTTACTTTATTGGACCTCTTAAGAAATTAGTCGGTTAACATGTGAATCTGAGAATTATTTCTATCACGCGAACAACGCCGTGTATGTCTTGTAATCCTAATCGCTACTGTACTGTACGATTGCTGTAATCGTTTTTTAATTCCGACTTTTGCAGTTGCACTTTTGCAGCATGAACTTAAACAGGGCTATGCCAGATTTAACAGTGTTTACGACAGTGTCATTTGCTATAAACACATTTCAGAGAAACTATTTAACTGTTAAGGTAAAGTGAACATAATTTGCTATAAACACATTTCAGAGAAACTATTTAACTGTTAAGGTAAAGTGAACCACAACCTTCAGCCGAGCAAGCGGTTAACAGCAAATACACAACGGAACCTGTTGGTTGCGTTTTTGGACTCATGTGGCCGCAAGGGGCGGACCGTAAATGCATTAACCGAGCGTTTCTCATAGAGTAATCGATTGGCCTAAATGTTGCCCCTAATAATAAGACGCCTAAAGACGGCCCCCGAAAGCACAGCAAAATTAGCAGACCCATAGCGATGCCTTGAAATTTTTTTGCAGTTCCTCATTAACCGACTTCCTACTTTGGTGTGACGACCCATTAATGACTTATGGCTGTCGCGAGTGTGAGAGGTCCTGCAAAAACCCCAATCCGTCGGCTTTATGCGTCTATAATTGCCACTCCTCCTGCGTCTGCAAACCAGGTCTATATCGTACCTTCATTCGCTCGCCAACATGCGCGCCGCCCAAGGGACCCCTGATCAACAACTGCATTGCAGGCCCCATTAAAGGTTCAATGTAGCCAACACCAGATGACCCCGGCGCTAAAGACTTTGTAGAATGGTGAATGTTTTTTCATTAAATTTTGGGGTGAATTAAAAATCCCTTCTTCTGATGCTGATTTCACTGTGCTTTGTACTGCGATCACTAGTATATGTACTGCGATCACTAGTATATGTACTTTGTAAGCTAACTGGAGACTATACCGCCAAGGAGGAACGTTGACAATGATCATTTTACCTGGCAGCTTCATGCTTTAACTGTGTCCACTTTGCCAATTTGTTGAAACCACTGTGCCACGATAATACTCTACATTAGTCACCGACTTTCATTACTTTGCCGCTTACACGCATTGGCTTTTTCTGATGCTCGGCAGCCAGGGCTTGTAAAATTTATTACTCGCACAATATGTAACTGAATACCAATGTTTTGTACGTTAAATGCTCGGGTTAAGCAAAGCGCGTTTTTAAAATTCACTCCAGTTCCCAAGCAAACGAGGGATTTCTCTTTACAAATTTGCTAAAAAATGATTTAAAAAAGAGCAACAATAAATCCAAATTTTGGCAATGAAAATTAAAGGGCAAGATGGAAAGACAGTAACCCAACCATTATAAAAGTGGTAGATAAAAAATTAAGGCAAGTGTATCGCTACATGTACAGAAAAATGACAAGACATACTTGAGAAATTCGTTAATCGAACTAGATCACATACGAACTACGTACTATTACTACTATACGAGGAAGCACAAAATTACTGAGTGAATTTTATTCGGTTGCGCTGACTATCGCATATATCGCCGAAATCTGAGCTGAACACCAAATCTTCTAGCAGTTGACTTACCGGCCAAACATGGATATAACTAGCCAACATGGGTTACAATCAACCGTGTATGTCTAGTGTGCAATAACCAATTACGGGTACAGGCCAGTTGCATTTTGGTAACCGATGCAGCCATCTTTTATTCCCTGACCCACCGAAGCAGCATTTTGCAATGAGATTACTAGCGATCTCATGCCGAATGCCTTTTGCAGTTCATTGGCAAGCTACATCATACAATTCATTTGACATGTCCCCATCAAATACTTACTTGGGGATGTCAGGAGCGTAAGAAGTCCAGCTTTAACCCCAACCGCCGCTGAGTTGCAATGATTGCTGGAACCTGTCAATGGACGGCATCTGCAAACTAGGTACATATCGCACGTTCCGGCAGTCGCCAAAATGCGCGCCGCCCAATGGGCCTTACATCAACAACTGTAAAGAGCGCCCCGTCAACGGCTACTCGTAGACGTCGCCCACGCCAGATGTCCCCGGCGCTAAAGCATTTTTTGAATGGTAAATGCTTTTCATTAGATTCTGTGGTGAATTCGAATTAAAATTCCATCACTGGATGCTGATTGCACTGTGCTTTAAACACATAATGGTCACTGACCCGGCACATAGCACAAAATTCGTGTATATCCACAGGAACTTTCGCTTTCGCGCACTTCCAAACAATTTTCAAGATTGCTTTTTGACTTTCTATAACCAAATGATTTGGGTGCAGAGGCGTGAAATCGGTTTTCGCGCGCAACTTCCGGATGCGGAGTTATTAGGGTAACAAAATTCCAAAAAGTTTAAATGCATTCAGGTGCACCACAGATCGAATTGTGGATTAATCTCCTTCAAATTTTCTCAAATTTTGCATATACTTTGCAACCACGAAGATCGTTCTCACACGGCTCCAGACTCCCCCGATTTGTTTTAAATTTTAAAATAAATTTTAAAATTCTTGAAATTTATTTTAAAATTTGAAAAACATACCAAACAAGCAGTGAATCGGCGTAAGAACAATCTTCACGGTCCTGGGCATTTACACGCAGAATTTGAAGGTCGGTGCATAATGAGATTTGGAACACCTGAATGTATTTAAATTTTTTTGGATTATAAATGATTTGTATATCCATAGGCGCGAAACCCGTTTTGGGGAGCCCGCCACAATGGATTGCGGAGTTATCAAAGTAATTAATACTTCTATTCATAGTACATAATACACATGTGTATGCATTGATTATAATTATCGTGTTCGTATAACGCAGTAATGACATAATTATATGCAATGGCAGGGTGGAAATAGTTACACAGATGCACTATGTGAACTGTTTAGTGAACTTTTACGATTACACTAGTACTTGTATTTTAAAAATACGTCTTATTTTCAGTGTAATTAATGTAAGTACTACTAACAGGCGGAAAACAAAGCCGGTAATCCAGCAATGCAAACGAATTGCAGCGCTTTCTTCGGTCAATGCGAATTGACGGACGGCGATATTACTTCCGGCGGATGCTTTGTAGCTCACCAAAGAACCGGTGAGAACGGCCTTAAGGTCAACGTTAACCATTAATTATCGCTACTTACTAAATCTGTACGGTACTTATTATTGCACTACTTAATTGTAACACAACACATATGCCAGCTGTATTTTTGCGATAAAATTATGTCAATTTGCTTTCACACAATTTTTTCACAAATTCTAATATTACACTCTCGTATTTATTGCCTTTTTAAAAAATAACTGTATATGCACAATAGCGTACGTACTTACAGATAATAAAATAATAGGAAAATGTTATTCTGCAAAGACAGTATATGTACAAGCTTGTCCGGTAATTTCCTACGTAAAGGTACAGCTAGCGCGAATTTTGCGCTTATAACGATGGCCACTTCACTACGTTTATCAAATTCCTTAAGTGCGCTCCGCAGTCAGATTGTCGCTTACTGCACCGACCATTTTCTAGCCACCTTCTGCCAGGCAGTTACTATTATTCTTATTAAATTATATGGCGTGTACCAAGCCACCAGCCAGCCACATTCAAGTTACGTGTTTAAAAAGTGTGGCGTGGCGCGCCGTAGTGTGAAGTTTGGCGTAACACGCAAATTTGTGTAAATCGCTGTACTGAATCGTCAGAAATTACCGGACAAGCTTGTATATGCATCGAAACGCCTATCGCAGTATTACTAATTTATCATTAATAATGGCGTTGTTATTACCAGATAACGCTGAAAATCGACGAATTGGACAGGTCAGCTGGTACTGCATTACTCCACCGTATGCACAGTACAAGACTGTATATATCCGCATATTGCACAGGCCAATCTTTGGTTCTGGGAAAATGGACATTAGGTCAGTATAAAGATGTTCCCACCGTGACCAGCATCTTCATTTACTAAATATACATTTCGTCGCCGGCAACCACTTTTCATTAATAGTACATACAGTTCGTCTAGAACCGCTGGTCGGTTCTTTCTAATCTATCCCGAAACTTTTTCCTTATTTGCCATGCAGCGCTTAATAGCGGCGATCGTGGCGCTGTTGGCCGTGGTGCAGTGTGCTAAAGGTCAATCAGCGAACAACTCCGCCAGTCCGCTGTCGGCGACGCAGCAGGAGCGAACACGCGAGGACGTTCCAAGGGAAGTGATGAAGGAGCTGCTGCGGCAGCGCCAGTGCGATTTCACGCAGCCGCCCAGCGGGAATACCCACACCGCTTTTCCCTTCGCGGTTGCCGGCTATCCCGGCAACTATAATATGTATCATAGGCAACAGGTATAACTACACATTAAAAAACTATTATTATCTTTTATACTGGGGTTACATAATTTATTTTACAGTTCGATTTTGTATGATATTCGTACAATTATTGTATTTCCTCGCGTGTTTTGAAATAACTGCCAAAAAAGTTTTCATAAAATGTTACAAATTTATAGAAAATAAAACTGCGTTTAATATATAGGTATGTACAAGCCCATCCAACAATTCTTTGACCGCTGTAAGCGCAGCGCATATAAATCGCGCACAGTAATGCACATACGCATCGTAGTGTAGTGGCAGATATATTTATAAAATAATATTCAACCAATAATAATATATCAGATCACAATTAATCACCGATAAAGCCATCATCACAGTTAAAATTATCAGGTTAATCAACAAAAGCATAAAATTAATATCAATTATGATGGCAATAAACAATGCTAAACATATTACAATGTATATCACAGATACAGTACATAACTGCAACACATGCAGATTTGTTGATTATTTACGCTGAATGCGCAGACCCATGTGGCGTGACGTGTCGAAGCACATTAAATGGCTCAAGCCCACGTTTCTTTGAATTCCCGCTTACAGCGGTCAAAGAATTGTTGGATGGGCTTGTACATGTTTAGTGCATACGTACGGACTACCCTGTACGTATACACTACATTAATGTAGTGTATACGTACAGGGTAGTCCGTACGTATGCACTACACATGTAACAAATTTATATAATAAATATACGAGTATAACCAAATTTAATTTAATTTTTTTTCTTCTCTGAATTTTTTTTATAATTCAAAAATATAGTATCAAAGCTAATTATTGATATAATCTGGTTCCTCTGCAACCTGCTTAGATGATGGCGGGAATTAGCAGCCCGGTGGCAGCGGTGATGCCGGTCGGTCAGCAGCAGCAGCGATCAATTGACCCGGTCAGCTTCCTTACTTCCGGAGGTACGTCAATTTTAATAATTCTCGCGAATTTCTACAATGAGGGTAAGTAAACATAATTATAGAGATACAGCGTGATACCGCGGTTTTTGTTTTGGGCACGGAGGGGAAAGCGGAAATGTTTAACGAGTTGTGGTTTTTTAACGGTTTCTTCAACACGTGTTTAAGTGATGGTTTGAAATAAAAGTATAAGCACACATTAAACAATGTTGCACCGTTTTTCAGATCCTGTTCATGTTACGTGTACAATCTTTAACTTTAATAACAGAAAATAAACGGATATGTATCGCAACCATTCGATTCTAAGAACTCTGTATATAGGAGTACACGCGTAATACATCCTAATTTTATGCCGCACGTTGTGCTTTGGAGAAACCAAGTATTCGGTATCAATATTAGGTTATGCAGCAAGCATAAGCTGCACATAATTATTACAGTGCTATTTTTTCTAGTGTCCAGTTGAAGGAAAGGTTTTGTAGATTTTAATTACATAACAAACATATTGTGGACTTAACAATAATCAATGTAAAGATGTGGAATCTGTAATTTGTTTTGGTGAAATTACAAATTTATTTAAAAAGCGATGTATATTGTTTTGTATATAACGCACAAATAAAATGTTCAAATGTGTGCAGATATTACGGAAATTATTTAAAATATTCAAAAATAAACTATTAGACCGATATTTTCAAAATAAGTTTAAAAAATCATTTACAGCGGTGGGCGCCCAAGACGTTGGCGGTTGGCTCCGAAGACGTTGGCCCCGGAAGGAGAGCTAGTCGGTACCCGACTGCAACAGCAACAACAGCGCAGTCTGAAGGCCGTGCGCCAACAGCAGCAGCTAGAGCAGCAGAACTACCTTGGCCCGAACCTTCGCCAGCTGGGCCTCAGCTTGCCCGAATTTAACGCCCCCGTCATCGGCGGCTTCCAAACAGCCCGGTGGCAGACTGACGCCATCGTCCCGCTGGCTAGTCTGGGCGGTTATCCCACGGTCGGCTTCGGTTAGACCGGCCGCTAAATACTCTTTAATAGTTCTTTTCGTGTTCTCCCGCGTTGCGGAGTCAACTTTAAACATGTAACCTCGAAATCAGATCGGAAAGTGCGATTACCTGGATTCTTTGTACTAGTACTATAAAGTACACAGCGTATCGTATGTACCATGCCAAGTTGCCAGCGGCTTTCATCACGCAGTTTTACAGCAAGTCTTGCCTGTTTACGTGGTCACTGTGGTGGCTGGTGTTGAAATAACAAAGGCGGAAGTTGACTGCCTCATCTACACCATTGGTTGTGCTCATACTTTTTCCATCTGTGTTCCTGTTTTGGCTGTTTTGGTGGAAACAGCAAAGTATCTGTATGAACGCGCTAATAACCAAAACAGATTTTCTGCGAGCGACCACACAGAAATTATGAAAGCACGTTTACATTCCCATTCTAGATTTCCGACCTAGCAGGTAATGGATTACCTGCCTCCTTTTACTATAAACAACAATAATAAACGACATTTTTCGGGAACAGTTTTCTTTTTTGGGTAATAGTTTTGGAAATCAAAATGATTTACAAAACAAAAGGTGTTTTGTCGCTGACCAATGGACGTCGATTTTCCCAGCGCCATGCGGTCTTTTAAGAAAACATATACCGCATACTGGACGCCAGAGCCAAAGCGTGCCTATCTCAACTGAAAATGTGCGGACTCGTCCATTGTTGGGTACCAAAAACTACTTCGTGCCATTATTTCATTAACTGCGTGGTAACTCAGTTGTTGCAGAAATCCAAATTGTATATTTTCACTCCCGATAACGAAAAATTAAGTGTCTGCTGTACAGTACAATATACGGCAAACAGGATGTCATTATGCAATAAAACTGATATTTCATAAAAAACGTGTCATTTTGGGAAACAGACAAATTGTGTGCGCATTTGAAGCAGACAAAAACGCTGTAAATCTATTCTGTTTTGAAAAAAACTGTAAAATGTTTTATGTGCCGAGAAAAACAAGAAGTATGCTGTAGTAAAACCAGAAAAACAGAAACGTCTTGCTGTCCGTTTTTGCATTCAGTGCCGCAGTCAATCGAGTGACTTTTATCTGTCTAATCATTGTGGTGTTCCCCAACGGAGTTATAAGTAGAGGACATCAGACATAGCATCTCTTGTCACGAGTCGACTCAATAATAATACTTAATTATACACTTATATTTTATCGCAATTCGGGCGTCGCTGTGACTGAGCTGGGCGGCCTGGGAAAGTTTACACAAGTGGCAAGTGGCCACTGCTGCTTCGCGATGTACGATGCAGATTGTCACAATCAGTGCGGCATCGTCGTGGTCTGAAAGTGGTTGGTCGGTGGTGATACAAGATTTTGTATATGTATACAATCGACTGTGTTAAACACCGCAACGCCGCCATCCAGGCACGCGCACCGGCAATCACTCTAAAGAAACGATGAAATAATCCAACTACCAGTTTCTGAAAGCGCAGTAGTTTTTGTCAATTTACGCCCGCTAAAATTGTTGCGCACGCTGTGAATCAACGGGATGTTAGGAAGTTGTGACCTTTGCGATATCCCTTCGATTGTGCGCTCGGCGGATTAAGAGGAACTATTAATCATCATCTGGTTTACAAAACCAAGAGCTTGCATTCTATTTATCTTTGTCTCAAATTATTTATCTCATTCTGTATGGTTCTGTCCTTCGATTTATTTTGATCTCAAATCGTCATCCAGGTAATGCACGGGTACATTACATTTTATGAAGCAGCTTTATAAGGACAACAAAAACCATGTTGATCTTATGCGTGGTTCCAGTTAAAATTGCAAGCATTGCTGGTGAAATCTGCAGCATTATTAAGATGATGATTTATTTTTTATTACACTAACAGTAGTTATTTTCTGCCAGAGAAATGCCGCACTTGGCAATATACACAGTGTATGTTACTACTGGTACAGTGGTACTTTATAAATTACGTATTTTATTCAACATTAATCGCCTACTTTTAATATGTTTTTATTTATTTCTGTACAGTAACAAGTTAACAACAAATATATTCGGCCCCAAAGATGCTGTTTCGAGCGACATATAAATACAGTGTGCGATATTTATAAATACGTGTTTGCATTAACTGCTTGCTGCTTAATGACATTAAGCAGCAAGCAGGTCTAGCGAATGGTCTTTTCTGCTCAATACCGAGATCGACCAGGAGCGATTGCAGCCGGCTGGTACAGCGATCATGTACGCAAAATCGCAACGTAAAATAATAGAACAAAGTAAATAGAATAAAATGGAACAGTTTTTGCCAGACGAATGAATTAGGCTATTTCTACATTGCGTTATAATAAAACGAACACGTTGAAACTACAGTTAACAGGTGCATAATAAAAAAAATGTGCAAGCCGCTGCTTTGCCAGATTTAGGCAACGATAAATGTAATACGGCAATGAAGGCAGCTAGTGTTTATTAAAGGCGCCCAAAGTGTGCTGTGGCCAATGTGTAAAGTGCTGTGTGCATACACACGTAGTCAGCTAATACGCAGTTACACACCGCAATTACCACGCGGTCGTCATCAGCGCCACCACACTCAAAACGATAGCGGCCGTGATGGAGGATGTTGCGGTGACGGAGGATGTTGCGGAGACCGCGGCAGCGGACTTCGGGCTGCTCGTGGTGGTAGTTGAACTTGCACTGCCGCTGGCGGACGGCATTTGGTTGTGGCTGGTTGCATTCGGTGCAGCTGCATCGATCGTCGAGGTTCCGTTCACGACCGGTAACGGGCTGATCCACGACGAAGCAGCGGCCGCTGATGCTGACGAGTTTAGCAGCGCCGCCGCTGCGACACTGTGGTTGGATCCCGACATACGCGGCGGTATCGCGAGCGATGCGTTGGCGGCCGTGGCTGCGGAAGTATTTACCGCCAAACCGGCTGAGAGCCCGCTAGTATTCGTTTGGTTGTTTGTGCTTGACATTGGCTCGGTCGTGGTGGAATTATCTACAAAGAACTTCTATTCTCATTACAGTACTTTAAAAAAATAAATCCCAAAAACATATGTTTTCTTCGGGGATCGGTCGAAATATTCGCAGGCGTGAATTTAATTTTTGTTATTTTTCAGACACAATAAAAACTGCACGTACTCCTTTAGGTTTTATGTAAATACAGCCTACAGGTATACAGACTTACTTAACTACAATACAGAGATGCATGCGTGTAAGTAGTTAAATTTTTAATTTAATGCAGTTTTTTTGTGCAGTATAATAATGTTCTCGTACTGTAGATGGCTGTATGGAAGTTAGTTTAAACACCTATCGGTTTCGTTAACTGCACTGCGACGGAATCGCAGAACTAACGACGGAGTTTGTAGTGCACTGGCTGCCGTTTCAATGAATGCGTAGCTGCTGTTGTAAAGGTCGTCCGCACAATCCAAAATTAAGTTAATGGCCTTCGCCACTGGTTTTGAGAGTAAGTGGCATCCCCGATGCGTGTTTCCTAATGTGCAATGGAAGCGTCTCAGGTTAAATATCAAAAATTAGAGAACAGATTCGTTGTGTTAAGAAGCTGAACGGTGAAGGAACAGTGGTGGCAGTGTGGCACTAACCTTGGGCAACGGCAAGGACAAGCGGAGCCGTAATACCATCCCGTTGCCGCCGCGGCCAGGACTGCCCGCGTAGAACGGTGCCGTTTTCGAAAACCAAGAAACTGAAAAAAAGAATAATAGCACTAACGAATAACAGTAATCAATACTAAAAATAAAAATAGTTAAGTATATAAAATTATAATTGGCTAATAATAGTACTAACAATAAGAAAGTACGCAGTCATTCATGGATTACTAGCAGTAAATGTATAAATGATACTGTAGCGGCGTTAACAAGTTAGACCACAGAGTTGGTTTAACGGAAAAATGTACACTGAATATACCCACGCTGCACGGGCAAAATTCACGACGCAAAAATTCGGAGTTCCTTGGGCACCATTCATGTTCTGGAGTAACTAAACATTTTATAACTAATTAATAATATCTAAAATTAAAAATTAGTTAAAAACTGTACTACAGAAGGCTAAAAGTAATGCATACAAATTAGAGCTTTGATTTTACCATGTAGGTTTGTTGTGGTTTTTGGGGTAGCCCCTACGCTGGGGGGACGGTTTTTGTTTAGCATTTGAAGGCAGAAAGTGGCGTTTTTTGATGATACAAAAAATATTGGTGGAAAAATAGTCGGAATTAAGCAAACATCTGCTATCTGAAGATCGGTAAATGTAAACGCGATTGGAGCCGTGAATTTTGCCCGTGCAGCGTGGGTATATCAGTGCGCATTTTTCCGGTAAACGAACTCTGTGGTCTAACTTGTTAACGCCGCTACAGTACTTAATAAATAACATTATTTGACAGCGAGTTATTTTGCTATGGATACCATAAAATGAAAACTCAAAAAAAAGGTTTGAACGTTGGCAAAATAACCGTTTCGAGAAACTTATACGCATGCCGTAGAATTTTTAAAATATTTTCATTAGAAGAACCGCAGTAACTTGACCTACTTGTACGGGTGCTGCAGACGCGCCATTTCGCGGGGCGGATGGCTGAAGAACCTCCCGCAATCAATCCTGTCTGGACAGACATCCTCAATGGGATAGGTCACCACCATAAATGTCATTAAAGCCGAGGCGAGAAAGTTGTTATTGGGCATGGTATTCAGACTGTAAAGGTCAAGACCGGCGGCTGAACATGCTGACGACGCCATAGCTGAATGATTAAAAATTATTATCCAGAAAAGGCTCTTTTTTGAAAAATATGAAGAGGTCTTGAAGGTATAAAAATCGCTTGCGAGCAAATGAGGTTTATATTCGTCTGTGCCTTCGATTGAGTCACGATAGCCAGAGTGCCAGACCAACCTATGACGTCGTATTGGCACGTCTTAAAACACACCGTTTGCTGCATAATGCCAGTGATTAGGATACGATAAAACCCATTAGACCGTGGTCGGTGCGTTGTTGGCAAGGGTTCCCAGCTGTCGTACCGGAAGTGACGTCATGCTAGACGGCGAAAGTTGCAGGCACGCACCTCGTCAGCGGCATGTAGCGCAGGAAAAAAACGGCTTTCGGTGATTCAGGCAATTTAACGGTGCGCAAGGATGGCATCAGGTGGCAGGCGCGTTCGTTCCACTCTGCAGACACGTTCATAGTCAAAAGCTCCTTTTTTTTTCAAAAATGATATTTTCAGAAATTTGTTTTTGCGTAAAGATAATCAATTAGAGAATGTTAAGTTTTCTGTATCTTAATTAGCGCTTACATGGCTCAACAAATTAATATTAATTTTTTGTAAAATACTATATAGTATAAACAAATAAAACAATACTCTATAAACTGTTACTATTCTCTCCTTTGTGATAGTTTTCGTTGACCATGGGAAGAACAAGGAAACGATAGTTTAGTATATGACAAAATATGCTTTAAGATACACAACATACTGACCTTTGTCAGCCGTGTCTATATGATATTATAGGAATGTTAGCACATTAGTACAGGGTCTAACATTACGATTTAGAGTGACACTACGCGAGTTAGAGTGATACAATACGAGTACTGATCTTGTTGTTCTGGGCTTAGTGCTTGTGCATGCCGTTGCCGCGCTTTGCTCCCGTATTAGCCTGCAGCAATTCTGCGGCGTGTGCTTCTCTTGTGTGCGTATTTGTGGTGTTTTTTACGAGTTGTGGTGACTTTACAAGCCCAGCAGATTATTTTTGATATTCTTCTACGGATAGGGATACGTGAAAGTCCCCTTTACCGGCTTGCAGCTGCTCGATACCAAATTATTAACACAACAAGTCAAACTGCATCTGCGAGTGGCACCACACTCATAACGTATTTAATAAATTAATGATCTTTCCCGGCGTCCCCTCTCTACAAACCCATCGCGAGCTGTACTGTATGTTACTGAACATTTAACAGGGTCGTTCCTGCCATTCAGGACTCTAAAAAAGCATTTTTATAAAAGAACATCACACCCACAACCTTTTAAAATATAGTAACGTTTAAAATAAAATACGCTGATAAAATTGATAAAATACGCTGTGCGTCGTCGTGGTCTTTCCTTTCAGCGGTGAGAATGTTTATACAAGCCGACAGCCACTTTGTGGTGATGTGCGATGCAGATTGACTAATCAGTGCGCCAGATCGGCGTAGTGGAAAACGGTTAGCATGGCCGCTACTTCGATAATTATGTAACTCTCAGTCACCCAAACGAATCGATCTCTACTTTGACATTTATCGCATTCCAGACACTTTCATAACACAAATTCGCGCTTCGGATACCAGAGACAGAAATTCTCTGCGTTGTTCCATAATTGAAAATCTAATATTTCTTTCTGAATCCCATGTACAAGCTTGTGTGAAAGCAGTGCTTTCAAACCACTAAGTACGTCCACGTAAACAATTTATGAAAAGTTTTTATCCTGTGGAACAGCGCCAAAAATATATAACCTGTTTCAGGTGCTCATACGCAAATCTATATTGTGAAATTATGCGAAATGCAAAAAAAACGTCGAAACATGTACTACACAGTCCCAACAACCGTTCACCGACGACCACAAAACTAACAAACCCAGTCCCAACAACCGTTCACCGACGACCACAAAACTAACAAACCAGAATGAGGTAAGGAAATACTATCAGAATAATTTTATTTTCAATAGTTATCAGTAATATCGTTTCCAGTTGCGCAGCTGTCACAAGTGCAGTAAATCGATGGAGAAACTGGGACCTTCAGGTCAAATGATTGACTGCATGTCGTACTTTGTACTTACGCCTTTAGTGGATAACCAGGAATTTGTTATCCTGCAGTGCCGGAAATCGAATTCAATTTTCTGCCTATGTAAGGGGAGCCCATATAAGGCAGTATTCGAAGTACACATTCAGATGTTTCCGTTTCAACCAGCACCAATGAAATGCTCATCATCATTACTGTAACACTGCAAATATTATTTGTACGGCTACAGTATTCATAATTCAGCCTTCTATGAAACGAGTTTATCAATAGTAAGCAGTACGCGTTTTAATTCAGAATCTTCGCAGCATGATGGCCGGCTCATCTAACGGCTCTAACATACAAGGGCGCCGCCACCGGCTATAAATCTTAAAAAAATTCGTTTCTCTGCAGAAGGGTAGAGGAACATTAGCGTAGGAATTTTGCTAACAATTTTTCAACCATCGCTAAAAGTACGAGTTAAAAAGGCGCGTACCGATCAATCTCTATTAAACATAATTTATTTTCCATATTTTTCACTTCTGTTTTTGACAATCAGCCAATTGAAATGATATACCTATGTATTATTATGTTCAAAGTCCAGCAAATGCCGAGACGAAAAAAACTGGTGGGCACTTGGCAGAGTAACAAGAATAATGAAACTGCAGTTGAAGTGTGCACCGTGGATAGCATGGGGTCATATTAGCTTCGGGGTCAGAATTTTACTGTATTTACTCCTAAATTAAAGGTTCCGTGCGTCCTGTTGATTCGATCGCCCTCGTTCAGCAAAGCGATTTTCCTCTGCATCGCAAAAGTATGTAACATTATTTTGCGCTATACATACTTCCTGTGTGCTATATTACATGTATATAGCTCAAGAATACCATTTTTGAATTACGTATTCTTATTCTAGAATTCACAGAACAATTCCACTGCTGATATAAATAACGCAAAAAATTTGGCTTTTGGAAATTTAGGAAGTTGACCTTTCCTTGTCTTACCGAGGTCCACCTCCAGCGATCGCGGCCGGTGGGCATTGCGCGGTTGCATATTATGTATTCCCTAAAAACACATAAGCAAACTGATGAAAAACAAATTAGTAAATAAATTCTTAAGTAAATTGATGCAACCTTGAAAAATTTGGTTCACGTTTTTCAGAATTTCAAATTAAACTGAAAAATGTATTTTTACAATTTGATTTTTGTTTTAAATTGTTCGTTCGTTTGTACATCTCAGTGTCTCACAAGCTGCAGTTTTGCGCAATAATTTTGCGCTCTGTTAACATTACAGTAAACACTTGGAACAAAACTAAAAAATGGGAATTTTGTATTACTTCTACAGCGATTTTATTGCTTCGCAGTTGCATTCGACTTTATAGAATACCAAATGTTATAAATAACAATTCAATGTCATATATTTTTAAGAAGATACTTAACGGAAAAAAGTAACGAGCGTCTGATCATTAACAAAACAATTAACAGTGCATTGCATTTAAAACGGCACGCAACGCGTGCACAGCAGCAAAACATTACACGCGGCCCATTACCCGTGTCTCGGTGCGTCGGTGCTGCACGTACAGATAACCGACCAGCAGCGCCGACGTTATCAAGGCCAGCACGCCCAGTGCAATACCGGCATCCGCCGCTGCTTTCGTCGCCACGTGCACGACAGCCGAAGCTTTTGTCGCTGGAGTGGTTACCGCTGCGGTTGATGTGGTCTTGGCGGTGCTCTCCGCACCCAACGCTGGTTTATCTATACGTGTAGTGTTGCCTGAAGAATGTGTGTCGTTGTCCGTTATATTGAACGATGCTGTGCTGTCGGTGTTCGTCGAAGCGTTGCCCGTTGCGTTGCTATTAAACAGCGGCAGCGTGTTGGTGTTATTCGTTGAGCTGGATGCGTTGAGTGGCGTTTGGCCAGTTAAATTCTGGGTATCTACGAAACATTAGAATGTTTTTATATAATTTTTGTTTTTGTAAGCAAGCACTTGATATACTCCTGTGTAACTATACTGCAGCAAGGTTGATATAATTAGAATTTGATACATTCCCGGATTTATTTACATACAGCGGAGTTTAATAATTTTTCTATGGGTGGTATTATCATGGCAGAAAAAGCAAAATTATTAGCCGCAGTAAAATTTTACCGTTTAAATCAGCTCCGCGGCGGAATCGCAGAACAGACATCGGCGTTTGCAGTGCAGTAACGGCCGTGCGGATGGACTGGTAGTTGCCGGGGACGTACTCCTCAGAGCAGTCCAAGATGCTGTTGATGACCTTTACAGCGGCCTGTGAAAGCGGTCGGTATCCACCATCTCGTGTGCCTATTTAAATCGAAAACAGAAGATTGGTTTATTCTTAATGAAAGATGCAGTTTTTTAGTGTCGGTAAAACAAACCTCGGACAATCGCGATAACGAGCGGCGTTGGAGTGCCGTCACTCCGTATCTGCGGCCAGGCTTGTCCGAGTAGAATGGTGCCGTTTTCAAAAAGCAGAAAACTAAACAAAGATTTTATATGCCAGCAGTATAAATATGACTGTTCAATATTATTGCTATTACTATATTATATAGAAATAAATTTTTCAAATTATTCGAAGCCTTACTTATAAGGATGCCGGAGATGGGCCATTTCCGTGGGCGGCTCCGTGTAAAACAGCCGGCAATTTTGGAAATCGGAGCAGACATTAATGTCGGGAACAGGATAGGTTACCACCATAAATGCCATCAAAGCAGAAGTAAGAAAATTGCTACTGGACAAAGTATTCAAATTATAAAGAACTGCACACGCGGAAAACGCCATTTCATTATGAAGCGTGTAGTATTAATACTAAGTGGCGAAAAAGGAAGTCACAATTATTGTGGAAAGATTAAGTTGAGTACGTTGAGAAAGGAAGGGTTTATAAAAAGGTCAAATTGTAGAATAGTTGAGGAACAAACGAAAGTGAATATTATTCTGAACAAAGTTGGCTGAATTTATACCTCGTACGTTTGCGTTAAAGAGAAAATCGCCGTCAAGCACAATTGTGACGCCCGACTAATGACGTCGCATCGGCACATCCCGTATTACAAACGTACACGTCTAGTATCAGCGATCAGGATTCGATAAGGCCGGCGCGTCACATTTGGCAAAGGTCACCAAGCTGCCCCACCCAGAAGTGACGTTTTTCCGGCAAGAAATTTGCCGATTAAACTGCCAGCGAACCAAGATGAGGAAAAAAGTTCGCTTGATGACCCTGATACAGCATTAGCAGTACTAACTGCATTGCACGCATTGCGGCGTCACATGCGCAATCAAGGGCAGCGTTGTGTCGATACGGTGTGTAATCTGTGTATTTGGCATTTTTTGGCTAAAAGGAAGTGAGACAATTCAGATTAATTATTATTCTAATGCTACACCCCAAATCTTCTTCCGGTATTTTGGTGGTCCGGTAGTCCGGTAAAATACGACATCATTATGAAGTTGCATCTTTTTAGAAACAAGTGCGAACGTTTGTTTTACCAGGCAATTGAAAGTAAACTGTTCAGTATTTTCAACCTGCTTGAGGAGATTAAGGGATCTCAAAATCCAAAAATAATCCATTTTTGATACGTTATAATTTGACAAGAAGTTGAAAAAAATTTCGTACGTACCGCAAAACTTGCGCCGGCGTTATTTACATTGCCTCGGATGGCCGATTAATTTCCCCTTTTTTGCGTTACCTGAGTTACCTCGTATGTGCAATGAGATAGTGCGCAACACTCAAGCGTTCCGGGATGCGATCTCCCTTTTCTGGGCGGCTGGCATTATTTCGTTGTGCGGCCGTATTTTTTGGACGTTCAGCTTATTGCCGCCTTTCTCCATGCAAGATAACTATAATTAACCATCTTTGGAGAAAATTTCAAAAAATATTCATCGCTCCTCTAGTAAACCATACTGGTTTCCGCACTGTGTCCTCTGATTTTTCAATGCAAATTTTATTTCACATGACAAAGAAAACGCACATGGGCTACAGATGACTGGTGATCAAAGGAGAAACCGGCAAGCGAACAGCAATATAGTCACTTGCGCTGTACTTCATCATAACCTGTGGTATATTTTTGCAGTCGCTGCCGAATGCCGACATCAGCCGCATGCACCTTTCTAAAAACGCGAGACCGGGCGTTGCTCTCCGTTTTGGACGCCCAGTAGCGGAGGAACCCGACTGTGTGCACTGCGAAAGGCGAAAACGGCTTGTCATGCCCTAGCAAAAAAGAACAAAGGCAATATGGCCGCAACACCACCGGCGCTCGACACCGAAAACAAAACGGGCGTAGTAGAAAGCGGATTATCACTGCTAAAACAAACCTAACACTGAAATTTCCAAGCAAAGATAATAAGCGACCGGAAGGAATGACGTCAATCCCAGTGCTCGACGGAACCGTGCTGGCATGGGATGCCACGTGCTGGGACACTGTGGATGACTCCCACGATCGGACTAGCTAAACGACTTCCGGCATCGGGCGCAGTTGGCTGAGGATAGCAGGCTTAAGAAGTAAACTGCAGTTTTGGAGGACAGGGGCCATTTGTTTTATCCCCTGGTAATGGATGCATTCGGTATATTCTGATACGATTTGCTGGCAGAGAGATTCGTTGACGCCACCGACACTATGCAGGTTTTGAACATGTCTGACTTTCAACGCTTTGCATTTAACCAGCATTATTTCTGCTTTGATATACATTTTCAAATTCAGTTTCTTTCGATCTTGTCGCTTATATTCATGAGATGCACGTATTTGATGGCTTAGAGAGATAGCAGCTTGACTGCACCAAAATAATCGGAAGCTAATCGTGTTGGTTCTCCCCTTAAATTTAGTATCATCCAGTTCTTCTTCCTTACCGAGGGAACAACTGGCCTGCAGTCGTGGCACACCTATTCACTGTTTTTTTTTTATTATGGTAATCGTTATCATTCTCGTAGCTAATATGGTTGGCCTGTATCCTTTTCCAACATTCACAGCGGGATTACTTTTGAAGTACCGTATAAGCGATACAATTTGAAATGCCCTAGTAGCATTATTTACATGAACGCAAAAGCAGCGTATGTGACTTGTCAGGTTCTAAGGCAAAGCCCCTATGGCACCATCAAGCAGGAGAAATATTTTTAAAGAAAACTGTCGACCTTATGTGTAGCAGGCAGTAGTTGGCTTGAACAGGTTACAGATATAATATCAGTCTAACAACTGGAGAGTTACGCCACGCAGATGACAAATCCAGACCTTTCTGGTTTACTTGCACAGATGCATGGCCGGAAGTGAAGAATTATGTGCAAAGTGCAAGATTCACCTCACCCGCATAATTCACCGGTAATTTTTAACTGGCGTACACATACACCTTGTAACAATTAAATTACTGTTTATCACTTATATAAACATGCTAGCACAATGAACAATATCCTATTGCCACGAATGGGATACACCAGAGCCGTCAAACCAGCAACGACTGACCAAAACCAATATTATATTCTGAAAGCCCGTACCTGAAAACCCGGCCAGATAGTATTCATTTCTTTCAAAACCTCTCCCGCTTCGAACGCCAAAGCGGAAGAGTTTTGACTACCTTCACCAAATGCAACTAAATTATTGTTGTAATAATAATTATTATCATCGTGGTTTTTTTAACCAGGCAATGTTGCCACGTAAACCAACTAAAATATGGCTAAAAAATGAAAGTCATTTTTACTATCTAAATTATCAGAATGAAATTAATTAGCAGACCGTTATTACGAAAACAACGACTACATATGCAATGTGCGGGACCCGTTAGATGAGCAGGTGACCCAGCCCTCGGTACTGTCCAGTGTGCGGGATCGCTCTAGGTGAGCGGGAGACCAGGCTACCGGCACTGTCCATTGTACGAGGCTCGTTCGGTAAACGGGTGACCAAGCTCTCGGTACTTTTCAGTGCACAGAGTCCGTTAGGCGAACGAGTGACCAAGCTACCGGTACTGTCCAGTGTACGGGACCCGTTAGGAGAGCGGCTGGATCATTAGGTGAGAGAGCGACTGGATCATTAAGTGAGCGGGTGACCCAGCTCTCGGTACTGTCCAGTGCACAGAGCTCGTTAGGCGAACGGGTGACCAAGTTACCAGTACCGTCCAGTGTACGGGCCCGTTACGCGAACGAGTGACGAAGCTACCGGTACTGTCCAGTGTACGGGTATCGTTAGGTGAGCGGATGACCCGTCACTCGGTACTGTCCAGTGGGCGGGACGCGTTAGGTGAGCGGGTGACCGAGCAACCGGTACTGTCCAACGCAAATAGCTGACCGAACTGCCGGTACTGTCCAGTGTACGGAGACTGTTAGCTGAACGGGGGACCAAGCTGGCACTACTGTACAATGCACAGATCCCGTCAAAGGAACGAGTGACCGAGCTTCCACTACCCAAATTCATCAGGTTGGGGTCCATAGAATCATGAATTCAGTTGTGAGAATTTATGGTGATTTGAGAGAATCACGAACTGATTAAACAAATCATATAAAATTAAAATCTGTGCTTTTATATAAAATCCGTTTTTTTGCTCTAATACGATGTACCGATTAAATTTCGACGAAATATGTTATTATTCTAATAGTTATTCATTGGAAACTAAATAAAGTGGCCGTTGACCACAAGAAACGCGGAGGCGAAGCCGAGGCTGTTTCTTGTAATGTGTAATTCCCCACATTATAATTATATTTTGATTCTTAGATCGTTTTACTTTTACATCGACGCAGTAAAACAGCAGATTTTTAATATTTGGCTAATGGAACAACTAATTACCTATGCTCGATCGGTAGACTGTCTGGTTCGTATACTTCGCTTTGCCCATTATTTTAATCAGTACCGCTTTAGGGATCAATATATTAATCACTTTACCGAACTGACAGCCTTTTGGGGCGGGCGGCTACATGAACATTTACAGCTGACTGTAATGCAGTCTTCGCACTGACTGAGTCGAACGATATGCAATATTGTGTTGAAATCCGCATAACGAATTTTATTAATAATTATCAAAAACCGCCGAGCTTTCATGCATAATTTAGTATTTTACTCCTTCTCTGCGTGCAAGTTTTTTATATTAATAATATTATCTGCTTTGTTGTACTACATATTAATTTCGATTTATGGACAAGCAAGGCCGTCTTAATCTCGCTGTCAAACAAGTTCAGGATGGAGTCTTTTCTCTGCGTGGTGCATCGAAGTTGCATAAAATTCCCTTCTCTACACTGCATGATAAGGTGCGTGGGACGCAACGCGAAGCTGTGGGATCTTGGAAAAGGAAGTTTAACGATGCAGAAGGAACGTATCTGGCGGAATTTTTGCTGAAGTGTGCAGATGTTGGAGTCCCCATGAACAAGACGTTTTTACGAAGGTTGGTGATAAAGAACGCGGAGCAAAAGGACTGGAGCCAACGTTTAGCAGGAACTGGTTAAAGGGTTTTCTTAAGAGACATCCCGCTTCGCTACCGCGTTTCACACGGAGTGAATAGGAAGAAGGCCCGCGAATGGACGGCAGAAAACTGTGAGGGCTGGGTTACGCTCCTGAGTGAACTGCACATGGAAGGATGGCTGGATAATCCCAACGGATTTGGAATGAATTTAGATAAGAGCGCCTTCTCTACGGCTGGGGCTGTTTCTGACGTTCTGTTTTTCTTAATAAATGTTCTTAGGAATTGTAATATCTGTTTATGAAAATCTAAAAAATTATTTTTTTAAAAAGGCCTGCACGTCAAAAGTTAAGTTTCGGGTGATTAATATATTGGTCCGTACAAGGGAAGTGATTGAAATAATGGGCAAAGCGAAGTACTTGTACACATTAGAAATTTTCTTTGGTGACTACGTAACTAGCGTTCTGTCGCTCCCAGCCCCAGGTCAAATAACAAGTGAAATAAAACCGAAAATTAATTTATTTTTAAATTTAAAGAGGCGTGAACATACTCTGACGGTCTGACCAACCCCGGAAGCAAATGATTGATGTACCCAGCTACATAAGGAAACATGCAGTTATATTTCGAAGCAAGAGAGAAGCGCTACGTATTAGTAAGCAGTACGCAAAGCGAGCTCAGCCTGTATAACTCAAATTGTAACATGTATTCTACCGTTTTACTGTCATATCAAGGAAAAGATCTATATTACAACGGAAAACCCCATACGATCTGGTCAGAACAAACCGAAAAATTAATCAAAAAACTGCTAACGCCATTCGCTTCAGCATGTCTGGAAACTGTGTCACATGCATTTTGTTTTGGTAATTATCCGCTCCGGCTCCCGAGCAAAGACGCCGGTGCCGGTAGAACTGAAAGCTCAAGGTGACCTTGAAAACAATTTCAGAGCCCGGTTGCATGGAGCAAAAAATCAGTAAATTTAAACTGGCACCTTTTTATACGGTCCGTAAATTATTCCGTATAGTACGGAATAATTTCGTTTCTTTAGATCAGAAAATGTCAAACCGAAAATGCCAAACTGTTAAGATCTTTACAAAAAACACCATAAAAATAAACGACATCCTCGTCGGCAATGAATTATTAAGGCTGATTTTATAATATTAAAGATCACGATCAATGCAAAAAGGGCTGTCAGTGGCGTTCACATTGGAAATAACGATACACAGCAAAAAATTATTTATTACATAAATTACAAAGTATTATCGCTGCCACGTACATCGACTCAAAGAAGAGTTTAGAAAAATAAAAATTGCTTCATAAACAACTAAGTATCATTCCTAAGAAAACGGGTATTAATTTGGAGACTACGGTCACGGGGGTACGGTCACACGGGTTCGGATCAACGAATTACCGAACTATCACTACTATTTAGTGTACAGTGATCAAATTACTAGCCCGATAGATGGTTGAGTAACCGCACTACCGCTACTCTCCATTGCACAGAGCTCGCTAGGTGATGAGTAACCAAATGAGTGGTGACGAACGAGTAACGCTACCACTACTGGAATTGCACACAGTGAGTGACCGAAGCACCACTATTCTCGTGTACAGAAACCGGTAGCGAGTGGGTGACCGACCTACTGAAAATAACCATTGCGCACCGCTCGCTAGTTGGGCACATAACGAAACGAGTGGTGGTGAGTAACTGCAGTACCACAAATGTTCACTGCATATAGTGAGTGACCAATTTCTATCACTGTCTAATGAGCAGAGCCGCCTGAAAGAGTGAGTAACAAAATGAAAAAAAACCCGTTATTTTCTTGAGCGCAAATCGTGATATGTGGTAAAGAACTGCAGTAACACCACTGTTTAGTCATTTTAGTGCATAAAATGATCGCAAATAGTACACGCAGTAAGACTAAATTAGACAAAACCATTCGAGAAACTGACCGCAGACCACAAGAAACGCGGAGGCAAAGCCGAAGCCGTTTCTTGTAACTCATATTGTAGCCCAATTATATAAAAGGATTAATACCGTTTCTACCGTTTAAACTGGCCATGGGAATATTGGGCGCGCCAACGTTACGACGAATTGCCGGTGTAATGCGGCACTTTGGACATTTCGCGGTGGCTGCGAGAAAAATTTCGTTGATCCTTTTCCGAATCTTGGGCATCCATACAAACAAGACCACTGGGAAAACAGTAGACGGTGCGTAGTAGGCACATGTTGCCACGTGAGTAGGACTGGCCCAATCCGTACCAAACTGGGTTTCGGCGCGGTCGCGCCGCATATACAGCGACAATAGGCGGCAGTGTTAAAGTCAGCCTGAGATCGAAAAGAATGCATGTGGTGTAAACTTGTAAACCATTAAACACGGCGCGACGACAGCGACATGGTATATAAGCGCGACAGTGCCGCTACTGCAGCGACCGTGCTAGCATTCGGTAATGCTGTGTCAGCATTACCGAATGACCAGAATTATCACAGAAATTTCAAACAGTACTTTATGTGGAATAAGAACTAGCTGGATGATTGACATTTGAATGCAGAACTCAGCGGGCACTCGTATGCTTTATAGAAAACTGAGATCGGTGTTGCCGTTGTTCCCGGTACCTTATTCCTAATACTCATAACGGTCCGATCATACTCATAATCCTACTCCTAATTCAGCATTCATACCCATAATGGCTCTCATTATCATAATCATACTTTGGTCCTACCGGTCATCATATTTTTGTTCATAATCATAACTCATACCTTTGCCGCTTCTCATACCAGTGCGCCCCTGCGCTTGCAATTAATATTATTAAGTAGTTAATGCATTGCATTATTTATTAAATACCGTATTATTAATAGCAGTAGCCCGTGTTAAGCGTGTTTCGCAAAATATTAAATCTTTATTTTAATATCTGATGTTGCCGTGACTATTAACGATCCAACCAACTACGTTATTACTGTTCCATTTTTTTGTGTATGTTTTACTTTAGGTGACCACTCCGTACACACCCTTTCACGCCCTTTCACTCCGTACACAACCTTCTGCACTCCCTTTCATTCCCTGCACAACCTTTTTGCGCTACATTTCGTTTCGTACACAACCTTTTAATTTTTTTAATTTTTCACAGCAGAGTTATTTCTGGAACTGCCGTTTTTTCGTTAACAGCAGTTATTGTTGTATATTTCAAAGCATCATAGGCAGTTACAAAATCGAATTCCAGGGAGAGAATAATTCCAGGCGCCCTTGTGCCGGTTTTTCTTCGCGGTTCACACCCTTTCACTCCGGTGTGTACGGAGTGGTCTTTACTTTATTATCAAAAACGCGATAACAATATGAAGAACCACGAACAAAGAAAACAACATTTCCACCATACCGATAGCAGAAGCGGCATTACCTTCTTGAATTGCTAAAGAAATATTCTACCTTTAAAACTCGTGGCTTCGAATCTCGCCGGTTTGGAACTCGATCCCCTTCCCGACTTCTTTGACCAGTTTCTTGGTCGATGCACTGTTCCAATGCTGTACACACAGGTTTTGTCAAAAGTCATCGTTAGTTTTGTGGAAATCAATGGTGAACGGGCATTGTTTGGTGGAATCCATGTAGTCAGCCCATTTACATTTTAGTTATTTGCATCATTAGCACCAGTTTAAAAAATGGACGAAAGTGGACAATGGTAGGTTTTCTTACATAGTCCTTAACTCCTTATACGCAGATTTTATTACTTAGCTTTCATTACTCCGTTCAAGTTTACTGAAGTCATTTTCTGAAAAATATTTTTTCGCTTCAAGTTCAGACGAAATAATTTTGACGAGTGGACGGTTGAGAATACTAACGTAGTACTATTGAACATTCCATTTTTAAAATTTTATTTGGCAATAGCCACCACACATAAAAGTGCCTGGGAGCTGGACACTAATCAAAATGACTCATTTAAGCATTGAAAAAAACAAAATCGTTAGTATACTTTCTCGTACTCGTCCTCTTAGGATGCGTGTTCCATTTTTGACACGCTAGTATGAGTAATGGTTAATGGAAGTTAGCGTGGTTACGCTAACTTGGTTTAACGCGGTGAGAGAAACGCCGGCCAGACATAATTTCTTGTTATTTAGAACAGCATTGAATAGTGGAAATCAGCATCCTTCAACTTGACCTGCTGGACAATCATATCCTCATCGGACTTCGCCGAATTCATTATGCTCGCCAGCGTACTGCCTGTCTGCTCCTATCTCGTACCACCAGCCCGCTTGCCACGGATCCGGCTAGAGTTGGCCTGATTTTTAGTTTGCATTGGAATTTCTCGATGTTACCTTGTCATTTTAATTTCGTGATGCGCAGCGAATTATACAAGTGGGAATTGTATTGCGATTAGCGTTGCATGTGACCTTTACGAATTTAAGATCATTTAATTATTGTGAGATATTGATTTAAGATACTAAGATACTAAGATCAGTTCACTTGCGTGGAAATGACAGGACGCCGGGGCCGGGGAGGAAGGAAGAGACCGTCCGGCGCCCGGGAGTTGCCAGCGAAACGTACGACCCGCGCCGGCGCGAGTTCTCGTGGCATCCCCGCCGCGGCACTCGAGATCTCACCAGTTGGGAGCGGCTGCTCAGCGCAGGCCAAAAGCAGCATCGACGAGCAGATTGCTCAAGCCCAGCGAAACCTGCAGCTGCTGCAGGCGCAGAAGCAGTCGGCCTCCAGTGGACGCGCCGCGGAGCCGGATGTTATTCCCCTCGAATCAGTGCCGCCACCAATTGTTCAGCCATCCGAGACCAACATGATTCTCCAACTGATGATGAACCAGATCAACCAACTCACCCAGCGAATTAACGACAGCCAGCCGGCGTCATCGTCAAACAGCGCATCCGCTAACAGTAAGAAGGCACCGCCGCTACCGGCAGGGTTTCCATTTGTAAATGAAAGTGCTTGGAAGAACTCTACGATCTAACTGTAAACGTAGACTTAGACAAGTTGCTCAGAGCTAACAGCATAATGTCGCCAATCCACGGTGAAGCAAAAATTGAGATCAGAGACGGTAGCTATGTTCTGTCAGATTCTAAACCAAGAAAGGTCACGATTACTTCGTTTACTCAATGGACGGAAGCATTCATGGTTTTCCGACGGGTACGCGGCTACTACCATCCGGCACTGGAGCATCCGCTGAATAATTACCAGGCCATTATAACGGACTTAGAGGGTATCTACGCGCCAGTCGTATGGTTAATTTCTATTGTCACACCCGAGCCACACCCCATTGTTAATCGCTTTGGTTAATGTTATATTGTTCTGCTCTTATTAATGCAAACTTCTGTCGCCGACGATCACTGTATAAGCAGCACTGCGATGCTGCCAGAAAATACGCTCTGTTCACTTGGACTTTTTCATCAGTAAAGAGTTGCCACTAGCTGCTGTTTTGTTGCGAGTATAGTTGGTTAGTGTCATTGCCATCTTCCACTACTCCCTACCATCCCGGATAGTTATATAGCCACACTTATACTCGTAACAGTGTCGCATGCACATTAATTTAATTTTAATAATAGAAATTTTTTTAATTTTATCTGTTTAAATCCATTATAAAGTGCAAAAGCTGAAAGGAAATTCTTAGGTTCTGACGCTTGCTTGCTCTGCAGTAGTAGCACGGAGGAATCGTCCTTAATTTTAGCGAAAGTGTTTCCAGTAAAAAATCATGCTTGCCGAATTACTCTACGTGGCAAAGAACGTGGACTAAGCCTTTAAATTTGAATTTGACATCGGTAGGTGGACGATGGTATGACTATGACAAAATGTAATGTGACTGATGTATTGTATATACAAGTACTTGAACGCAGCTATGCCTTTATGTAACGCGGCGGCGTCTTGCCATTATGTCACGTAGCTCAGGAGAATCAGCAGCCTGGAGCGTTAGTAGAGTCTGAACTAAACTGAGTCTGTCTGATTTATAAATGCTGTGCTTATGTTCTTAGTGTCAGGCTCAATAATCTCAGTTTACCGTACACCACACAACAGTAAATTTTGTGTCAGTTGATAGTGTATCTGCTACCTGTGCGCGCGCAACTGGACGGAAGTAGAATGCAGCGTTTAATTTCTCTGTCTTGCCTGATGTGTGGACTGGTTCTGTTCTCATCGATCGACAATGGAGCGTGTATACGGGGAAGCAGGGTAAAATCGGTGTTGGACCCTAATTTTGTACCGATACCCATTGCAAATGGTACATCTGTGGCGGCTAAGGGGAATTCGACTATCACATCAACTGTCGCCGGAGCTGCCGCTGCAGGCGAAAAGACAAGGAATTCCGAAGCCATTGTTTCCCATAGTTAACAACTTTGCTGTTACTGGTTGTTGTCAAGCGATTTTCGAACGAATTCCTTCGAAAATTCTTCATCTGGTGTATAATCAATTGCTATTAAACTTCTATCGAATGCTGCTGGCACGAGGAAATTCACTTCGGTATACCCACAACCAATACTTTCACCGAACGGCTAATGGGCGACCACAAGGACCATTGATTACTCAAGGGATTAGGGCAGTTTGTGAACAATACAGTGTCAATAATAATCATATCAAGAGCAATTACGCGGCGTACATAGTAAAGCTAAATAGTACATAAATCCCAGCCACTATGTAAAACGTCGCTCTTTTTAAAAATTAATGACAAACTGCTTTTTTGTACTTTTTTCCAAATTCAGCAAATTATCAGTAAAATCCGGACTACATATAACCAAGTTCAATGGACCACTGTTTCAGCTACCAAGAAAGTCGAAACTTCTTCATAACTATTCACTACGATTTACATAGTACAGCAGCGGGGAAATTTTCTCTCGTGCGCTGGTTTGCGCGGCCTAAACTTCCCTTTTAATACTACTGGCTGTCTTTTAGCGCTCAAATTTTATTATGTTATTGTACGTCGTGCATCGCGAAGGCCTCTTTGTTGCTCAGACGCTTATTGACGATTGTCGGACAAGATTTTTATACAAGCAACGGATGCTTGTCTGCAAAAATCTCGGTCAATGAATTCGAAGCATAAGTAACAATAAATCATTTTAAAAAACGGGCGCCATACAGACTTCTTCTATACGCCGCCGTATACGTACACTACGTAAATTCATAATTATTATAAGGGTAAGAATATCAATATGCGTCAGTCGTATCAAATATAAGATATAACGATTTAGGGTGTGCTTCTCGGAAAACCAGTACGTACATTTTTGCTGCACGAGCATTGCTTTTTAGGCAAGCACAGAGTGCGTACTTTATCTACCTACAGCAAAAAGTGCCGGTTGACGGTGGCTTGATCCATGTATGACTACTTCAATTGCATATAATTCGCTGCGTTGGTCGGTGCCGACGTTGCGCCATGTTCGACCTCGTGCAATTTACAAGAAACAACATAGCAAACAAGATTTTCAGAAAGTTAAAAAAATCAAAAGCGATAATCTGTAGTAATGAGTCTAATGGCTTATAAATCGGTCGTATATGTACGAGGTACATGACGAGTTGGCGAGAAACGCTCTATAGCCACTTTCAGGCCTCCCAAACATTTCGTGCTTGGATGTTGTTCGCATTCTGTTTGCCCACTTGATAACTTAACGCTCTACAGTACGGAGTAGATCCCGTTGCCATGTTCGCTCCCGTTGCTGTCTATATATGCTGTTTTCATGTTCGCTCGAGTGAACTTCTGAATTTTTCAAGAACTTATGTAACTGTTGTGGAGTTTCGTACGGTATACTGCCGAAAGTGTACTGAGTAATTACAGTACACACAGTATATCGGCTACAATAATGTTATGCAGAGTGTGAAACGTGAAATTTGCAGAGTTTCGGGCTTTAATTTTCTGGAAGGGTTAATTGAGATTGGAAATGTGCAAGTCCACTGGTGGGGTCGCCGTTAAAAAATTTAATAATAAACCAACAATTGATGTGCAACAGAAATATCAAACGCACTGGCAAAACCTGCCAGCGCTGTCGAACGAAGCAGCGGTCGTTTACGCAATAAAGCAGGCTTTAAGCAGCATGCAATTAAGCGAAGCGCCTGCTTTTTTTTGGTTGTACTCGTATATTGCATTGTGCCAGACTGCCAGTCTATACAATATCAAGCGGAAAAACATTGAGGTAGGTACACTTTGAATACAAAAGTGGTCATTTCTAATCAATAAATGCGGTAGTTTCTGGTTGTTCTGGTCCGTGATCATAACGCCGTTGCTTCTTGTTTTCTCCTTGAACAGGGTAACAAACCGGCGGAAAAGGTTGCCACGCGCCACACAACCAGTAACCGACACTAGTTTCTACACTCTCTCGAATGGGTGTTCTCGCACGCGGTCTTCTGCTTGCGGTGCTACTGAGTTCTCCATGGGGGAAAGCTCCATCTGGGGAGCGACCTGGCGGTTAAGCGGACAACATGATAAATTAATACTGGGTAAACAGCATCGTATTGGAGTGCATATTTCTCCCCAAACCGCACGTAGCTGGGGCATGGTTAGGGAGATAAACAGCGGTTGGATTATAATGGGAACAAAATAAAGATATCCGCCGTACGTGTCCAAAATAAAGATATCTCGCTCTGGTAACAACAGCAGTATTCGCTTAAAACAAGGCCTATTTTGCTAGGAAGCCAGCAAACTATTTCAATTGCTGTTAAGGCGGTATAGGTCCAGAATTGTCGACTCCTGCCCCGAGAACGTCGCCACCGTCTGTAATGCGCACAGGCGATATAAATGTATGTTAGAATATTAAAGCCGAGTGGTGCTAAATGAGCCGCTATGGGTAGATAGGTCGCATATAACGATGGGTGATCCGGATCTATGCATTCAACGGTAGAATGGGGAAGTTTCGATACGTCCAAGATAATTTGGGGTAAATACATTGCGTGCACGATACAGAATAAGACACCGGAAATGCCAACGGCCATCCGTGTTGTGTAGCGATTTTTATATGGGATTGGAAACAAACTGGCCATGGCCCGGTTAAATGATACGGTCCAATGAATCCACAGCAACACCGACGTGGTCACGGAATCGGCATAAAAGACTATAGCACAATAAATCTTTGTCACGGGATTCTCAGTGCCGTACAGTGGATCGACGATATAGTACATGGTGCCCAGAGTGACCGCGCAAAAGATATTCGCCATTAGTAGGAGCAGGACATGCATCTTGAACGAAGATTGTGGAACCCGCTTCTTGACTCCATAAAATACGAGGGCGTTTATTGCGACTGCCACGCAAAGACCACCGGCCACTAGCAAAATCTCGTACCATGTTGCCGATTTTGACGTTGACGATGTTGTCGCGTTATTGTAAGCCCCGATGGACTGGTTGTCGGATGAATTATCCATAGTGGCGTCTGAATAAAAAACAGGTACATCGCTTTTTCTCATATTCCGGTCACTTTGAGTGTATGGTTTTATATTTCGGTCACCAAGTATTAAAATTTCCTGACAAAACGAAGGTCACATAGATCATTAATTTTTACAAAAACGACTTCTTTCATTAAATCTGAACGAAAACATCAATAAATTTTTAAGAAAAACAAACAAATAACAGAAACTCAGAACCAAGTGAGACGCAAAACACTGGGCCTTTCCGTCTATGAACTTCAACAAAGGAAATTTAATGGACCCCTGAAGAGTGTGCGGGTGGGCTTGCTCAGGGAACTGCACATTTGACGGTTGGCTACAGGCGCATATTCATGTAATGCGCCACATGTGCGGTCGCACCAGTGACCGGTGACCGAAATATGAAACCATACACTCAAAGTGACCGGAATATGAGAAAAAGCGAAGTAGCGTCAAATGCAGCAGTGGTCAGTATGAAGCGGAAACGGATTTCTGTAGATTTCGTTTATGAGCAGCGTATTATAAAAGCCGTGGGTATATCATTGTTTAGCGGCATGTCAGCCGCTGTTTTCTCATTACTCAATAATCATCCAGAAAGTTCGGTGTTTGTTGGATGCCAGGTGTTATATTAGAGAAAAGCGATTTTCTGCCGTTTTCTCCGTATGGCTCGCGCTCGCGCTCACCCAAAGTAATCTAATACGATGGAAGGCGGACAGATGCCATCGCTGCTGTTGCCAAAGGCCCGTGATATTTGCGGTGCAATAAATATACATACTAGTCTTCTCATAATAATCGGAAAGCGAGGCAGGCATTTGGCGTTTCCTGGACTGAACAGGCCGGTTAACTACGAGTAATATGACACCGATCGTTACCTTGCGGGTCGATATGGCGGTGGAGAAAGATTTGTCTTCCTGTTGCACTCGCGATCTACACATCCTGTACCGACAGATTGACCATTTGCAGGCAAACTGCTACAAATACAGTATTATTGTGCAATCTGCGTTGTAAATGCCCACTGCTTGCGTTTGCTTCCAGTTATTTTGACCAAGGCACAATCTGTAGGCCGGATCCAAATTTGTAAAAAAAAGATGTTTTTGCAGAAACGTAGTATAAGCAAATGCAATGGCCCTGCTACCGCAGTCAAATGCAAATTTTCGAAATTCGTTGTTTTCTGATTTGCTTATTAGTAAAAGAAAAAGTTTTTCACGGTGTGCAAAAATGCACAGAACAATAACATTTTTGAAAGCTGGCAATTTAACAGCGGCGGCAGGGACCACCGCACGCGGGTTTCGCTTGCCTTGGTACTCGGCAGCTGCCAGAGTTCACGGCTAATGGCCTAATGTGACGCCCGCAAAATGACTTCTACCATAATATTACTAAATTAAGTTTAGTAATTTATACTTCTACGCATAAAGCCTGTGCAGTGTGCAGTGCCGCTCTATATTTCTGCAGTCTACTGGCGCAGCTTACCAGCTTTACAATTCAAAAAAATAGTACAAGTGGTAAAGCTTCGCCAGTAGACTGCAGTGTTGTAGACTGTAGAGCGGAAACAGGAGCCGGCATACCGCTAAGTTGGTCATGCCGATATGTATAATAATAATTTATTTCCGCCGTAATTTTCGTTAATCTTGCGCTCTGGTTTTGCGGTGGCAGAAGGCTGAGCAAAATAATTTCAATACGTTTTGAAGTTATGTACTGTATTTTCACAAGTTTAAGGAACGCTCCAGGGGC
Source organism: Paramacrobiotus metropolitanus (assembly GCF_019649055.1). Taxonomy (NCBI): domain Eukaryota; kingdom Metazoa; phylum Tardigrada; class Eutardigrada; order Parachela; family Macrobiotidae; genus Paramacrobiotus; species Paramacrobiotus metropolitanus. The sequence continues at coordinate 869,874 of NW_026570283.1, forward strand.
CGGGCCGCGCACACGAGTTGTCGGCCCCTTTGAGATCAAAGCCGACCGACGGTCCGGCTACGCTGGCCACGCCCCCACCCTGTTCCTTAAACTTGTGAAAATACAGTACTTGTAAACTTTCTATCTGTCGTTCTACTAAACTCTGTTGTACGATTTTCTTGACACTTGCACTCGACGTAGTCTACAAGTAACTTCAAAACATACTTCGCTTGGCCCATTATTTTAATCAGTACCGCTTTAGGGATCAATATATTAATCACTTTTACTGCACAGATGCAGTGCTGGTCTTACTGCATAGATTGCACACTGATAAGCTGCATAGGCTGCTTACTGCATAGACTGAATGGTGAAGCATACAGATAGACTGCATTTCAGTCTGCCGTGGTTGTTCAGGTAGCCCGCCCGCCACAGAGGCTGTCAACTCGGTAAAGTGATTAATATATTGATCCTAAAGCGGTACTGATAAATAATGGGCAACACAATATGAAGTATTTGCTCAGCCTTCTGCCGCAAACCTAGATTAACGAAAAACGGAAATAAATTATTATACATATCGGCATGACCAACTTAGCGGTATGCCGGCTCCTGTTTGCTCACTGTTCAATAATCATCCAGAAAGCTCGGTGTTTGTTTGATGGCAGGTGTGCTACTGGAAAGTCTTCGACCGTTTTCCCTGTATGGCTCGCATTCATTCGGACCCTGAGTAAACTTACACGATGGAAGAAAGAAAGACACGTTTATACATAATTTGGTGATAGCTAAAAACCAACTATATTTATTGTAGTTTATTTATACATTAATTATTTATTGACAATAAAAACAGAAAACGGATAATCTCGCATGAGAACATTTCGGTGGTCTGCAGTCCTTGGTCGGAGAAGTCTGTATCTCATCGTCTCGCGCTTGCAAACCGACAGATACTGTAATTTAAAGAGTACTCAAACTTCCTTGCATAAAAATTACTTTCATGAACAAATCTCAAATCAAATGCCAAATCTAATAACAGAAAATTTTGGAAGCTGCAAATTGCTGTGGTTCAACTTTAAAAAGCTACAAAAAAGCACTCGTAAACATATAGAATCAGAGATTACCGCATACATAATAATAAATACGAGCACAAAATTAAAGAAATCATTGAAAGTATAGTCACCCCTTTGCCCTTTTCACCCCGGTTTTTTATAGCCACCCCTTCACACCCCGTTAATTACATGTAACTGTTTCTGCAATTAGTTAAATAAGAGCATCATGTTTGCATTTAAATTGCAGACGCCCATTTCATTGGTCATTATTACGAATCTGTGATTTATATAAATTTTATATTTTACCGATGTCTGCGAAATTCATAAACTTCGGCTATTTATGACCTTTCCAGCAGGCAAATTAAAATTCCTACATGGATCAAAGAAATCGTAGAGTACTTTATGTGGTCCAGCATTTCTACCGCAGTTCTGTAACCTCGGTCGGAGCACGCGCTTCATTGCCCATTTATGGACAATGGACAATTTATGGACCATTGTTTTGTTCTCCGCCGAGCTTACAGTTAGCCGTCGATTTTCTGGAAGCTTCTTCCATCTTTCCTGAATGAGCGGGTGGCTGTGAATTACAACCTTAATCCTTAAAATTTTCGTACGACGTACGCCCACTAAACGCGTTTAGGCTACAGTATCCCACTATTAAGTTGCGCGTTTAATTAAATGTCAAAAGGGTAACTCTAAAATACAGGGTGCATTAAAAGAAATTAATTAAAAAAAGGGCGCCTAAAATTAACGGGGTGTGAAAAGGAGTGCATGGCTATAAAAAACGGGGGTGTTTGGGGTAGCCCAGTAATACTACTTGGCTGTGATAGAAGTGTATCTGTAGTTGTACTGCAGTCAATACTGATTTACTGACCCTCTTACAAATCGTATTCAATCAGAAACTACAAACATATCGATCAGTTTAAGTTGGGTATCACGTGCTTTCTGTTTACCATCGTCTAGAGAGAGTGGGACACTGGGCTGTTAGGTTTCGCCCGGCATGGGGCGAAACGTGCCGAAAGATGCCCAAACAGCAACGGCTGTATCAGCATCCAGTAACAACTGTAAATTGCCGGATGTCAAACTTCAAGTATTGACACGTGTCAGGGAATGCCGCAACGTGATGGACGACGGTAAAATCTGCCGAGTACGCCGATTGTCCTCATCTACAACACTTCAGCAACTTGCCGGCAAGTAGCAATGCTACATTCTTCTAACAAAATTGTTGTTTTCCTTGCATACTGGATATTCCTATTAAGTCATCTTTTGCACGGTCTATATATAAGAGAACCGCTGCCGGTAAAATTTCGGCGAATTTTATGTAGTTGTTCTCAGAAAGTTGTCGGGCTGATTAACTGGGTTAAAAAATGGTTAGCCGTGTGCAGATCATTGTCGCATTGGGCTTAATGGCCCTGAACGCATCGGCCGCCCGCAGTGTCTCCACGTCCCGTTCGCCCGGTGCGCCGACGACCGGAAGTGGCACGTGGATGACCACCACGGGTGACTTCATGACCACCGGATCCGGAAGTCCCGTTTCCGTCACCGGAAGTGCTGGCGCCTCCGGCTCTTCCAGCAAACCCATGTCGACCACCGGAGGTTATGAATTTACCACCGGAAGCGGTGACGCCGTCTGGACTACCGACAAGCCCATGTCAACCACTAAAGGTCATGGATCTACTAACGGAATCCCCGGGGCCTCCAGCACGACCACCGCGAAAGCATCCACCACCAAAGGTCATGGGGCCATTGCAGCTGCCACGGGCGGTGTCACTACCGATGGTCCCGTGTCGGTTACCGGTGGCGGGATGACCACCGGAGGGCCGGGTAACACCCACACATCCGGAGCGGGTAACACCCATACCGGCGGCAGCGGCGCCCCGTCGTCCACCACCCACGCCAGCGGCTTAGCCTTTAAAGCCGCTCTTCAACCGCTGGAGCCCATGGCATCCCATTTCTGAAGCTGGAGAAGTAGTTGCTGATATTCATTATGCCTGTTATACGACGTTATTCTTAGGTTAATTCTTGATACACTTTATAGCAGCGATTCATGTTGACCATTGCTGGGTACTGCAAGGTTGCTCCGTACAAAAATAAAAGTAATGAAATAAGTTAAACTGCCTTTGCTGGCATATGAAATTACAATAATTTATTTTAGGTTTTGCCAGCGTGCTCCAGAAATATTTGAAAAAATGGTTAAACGGTACTAATCGGTAAACCGTGTAGGTTGTGGAAAATAAATAAAATTTTTTTATATTGGCTTCACCTGAATGATGAAATCAATTGCTCCATCACATGTTAAAAAAATTAAATGGTTTTGCTGTGGAAGAAAAATAATATGCGTAATGACGGGTATATTTTGGAACTGCAAGCCAATTACGGTGCAAAATAAAGCCAAAAATGAACTCGGTGAAAATAAATACAAACGTATAAAACGTAATAACGTTTTATGGAATTTCCCGATAATGTTTCTATTACATAATTAACCAGATAAATACATTAAAAATGCTGATTAAGTCGCAACAACAACAAAAAAGGAAAATCAATAAGCAGCGAATCAAAATAAAACACAGGAAAATCAAAGGAAAAAATCGCTCATTGCGTGGCGGTCGGGGGTGGCGGGGGGATAAACGCCCCGGGAGGGGGCGGCGGCGGCGGGAACATCATGCCCGGTCCCGGCTGCATGCCGGCGGGCGGGGGCGGCGGCATGCCCATGGGGAAGCCGTAGAAGGGCATGGGCATCATCCCGGGCGGCATCATCTGCGCGGCGGCATTGGCGAAGGTGTTGTAGGCCGCCTGGGGGGTCATGGGGGGCGGGGCTACCGCCGTGACCGACCCCGTGCCGCCGCCGGCGTTGGGCGCGTCGGCGAAGAGCTGATGCGGGCGGTCGGCCTGCGCGATGGGGTTCTGGGCGGCCAGGAGGCGCTCGGCCGCCGAGCCGTGGCGTTCGCCCTTGGAGTCCTTCTTAAACGCGTAGGAGACGGAAATGGCGCGGTTGCACAGATACTGCGTGTTCATGGCCTCGATGGCCGCGTCCGACGCCTCGAAACTGGCAAAGTTGACGAAGGCGTAGCCCTTGCTATTGCCCGTCTCCGGGTCGCGCATAATCTACAATAAAGTATTAAAAGTAAATTAATTAAATTAGAAATAACTGAAATCATCAAGTAATGTTCGTCAGTAACATTCAATAATAATGTAATAAATGTTCATCAATTATTTACAATTAGAAATAGTTTATATTTGTCTAGTATGCTATTTAATTAAATTAGAAATAAACGCAATAGTTTATATTTGTTAATGATATCTGGCTAAATCAAAAATAACTGAAATAAGATTAATTAGTTAATGAGATGTGCAACCGTCTGTAGATACGGAATTATGCTGGAAATTCCTGCATCTGTTCAACAGTTTTTCAGTTAATAATGTTGGAAGCGGGTATCGGGAAAGAGACCATGCTCGGGTCGGTTTCCCTTCTCTTACTTCCCAAACAATGCAAAAGAATTCAGGGGAGCAAGTATGTATTTCAGAGAATTCAATAAGTATTACACTACTGACTTACAAATAAATATTAACAGCAGATGAATAAACAATAAGATTACAAGAACAAATTTTGAACGAAACTGCTGAAATTACCAACATTTTTGCCATCTTGATTCAGAAAACGCAGAGAACAATCGAAATAATTATTCTTAAACGCGAAAAATCACCGGATTTTCCGGTTGCTGGTTTCCTTACAATTGTTAGCAGGTATCTGTACGTTCAAAAAACTGAATTAACGGGTAAAAAACGATTAAGAAAAAATGATCAAATTCAGGGAAGAAAGAAACAAGTATAAAACAGCGAAGCCGAAATTCACAGCGATATGACGAGAAATGGGGAAATTTATCGTTTACGCACATACCTTGGGAGTTTGTAATATCATGCCGAAGGCGCTGAACGTGTCGTACAGCAGCTTCTCATCCACCTCCGGATCCAGATTCCCGATGAAAATATTCGCCCCGATATCGAGATTCTTCTGGTGCGCTGCTGCCTGCACAAATCAAACATTTCTCTTAATATT